>NW_028279770.1:0-110004 GCF_059751315.1 Micrasema longulum
TATATCACACTATAAACGTATATCAGAATTAAAGGGTGTGAAAATGGATGGTTAAAACCATTTAATAGCTAACAAGTTATATATTTCAACTACCTCAAAAAGTAAAAAATAATACTTATAGTCAATCAACAATCATTTGGAAATTTTAAAAACATCGTTGACTAAACAAACTGATTTTGAAAGAAGTATAAAAATTTAAAAGTGTTTTCAAACTTTGACCAGTAGGTTAATTAATTAGAACATGAATCTTACCCACATAAATAAGGGTTTTAGCTCTTTTATTTTACAAAATAAACAGATGGGAGAATTGAAGAAATGTAAAATATTTGACTTCTTAAACATTATAATTTTTTTGTTCAAGGCATTGGCATAGCGATCAATAAAAAGCAACCAAAACATATCAATCGACCGTAATGCGAAATTTTATTTCTGATTCAGATATCAAAACATTATTTGAACAAATTGTCGAAATCGTCAGAAGCCATTTATGATCGCACTTCAGAATGCCGAGGTAAACCCTCTTAGAGTTGGCATTATATTTTTCCTCCAACCACTTTTTATATTTTACTGAATTTTTATCGAGACAATGACATATCGAAGAGTATTTTTTTATGTCTGGCATTTTCACCTTTGCGTCCATCCACCCGGGGGTTGTTTATCTTCTTCACTGCTTATCACATTGACATACACTCGGATTATGCACAATTATGCAAATAAGCGCATAAAATAAACATACGTACAAATAGATTAAAGGAATCGTGGTGATGTTTTTGGATTATGGGGTTTAAACTTGGTATAATTTTTTTCACTGTCATTAAATTATCAACAAGATGTAATGTTATTCAAAGCATTCTTTGAAAGCTTTTGATTTATCAATGAATATTAAATTTGACGGAAACGATGGGATACCTACAACCTACACCTTAATAGACAATAATGAGTAATAGCAATATACGTATATAGTACACGTGTATCAAAAGCAAACCGCGAATTTTCAAAGGAGTATTTATCATACCCAAAATATTATGTTTTCCTTATTTATTTTTTAATGTATTTTTCTCCATACTCGCTATTTACTTTCATAGAAAGAAAAATCACACAAAAATGCTATATAACAAAGGATTTTTTAGCATTTTTGGTTATTTATTTATTGTACAATACACCCAAGAGGCATTTACAATAATAATGCCTATATTTGAACATCTATATTCTTTCAATTCTTTCATATGTTGATGTTTGTGAAGTTAAAGAGCTGAAACCTTTATTTATGCGGGTGAGATTCATCGAATGAATTATTTCACCTACATACTAGGCAACGCCTGAAAATATTATTTTTTCAATTTCTATACTTCTTCATGGACCAGATAATTTATTACAGAGTTAAATCCAGTCCTTGTCTACAAAAATTTGGACAAACTCAAAATATTGTTGATAAATTACCTGGTCCATGAAGAAGTATAGAAATTGAAAAAAAAATATTTTCAGGGATTGCCTGGTATGTAGGTGAAATAATTCAATTCGATGAATCTCACCCGCATAATAAAGGTTTCAGCTCTTTAACTTCACAAACATCAACAGATGAAAGAATTGAAGGACTATAGATGTTCAAATATAGGCAGAATGGTGAATGTTACACAGTGTGTAAAGTGGCCACTTAAACCAGCCATTGACAGGTCATAAGCCCTGTAGATGCCTAGACTTCTATCTTACCTTCTCTTAAATGTTCTTCATCTCTGTTGTAGTATGTTTGTGTATAAAATTGTAAGATTCAATATGTCCATATATTTATAATTTTCTCAAACTGAACGGTTTGGGTAGGTAGGAAGAAATTGCCTTAAGGCAATATGCCCGCCCTTATATGTATATTTATTGTATATGTATATAAAGTGTCAATAAATAAATAAATAAATAAATATGTTAAAATACTAGAAAATTAACATGTCTTAAATCGAAATGATTGGAGCACGTGCATGAGAAGATATTGTATGAATGAAAAGAAAGTGTAATCCGTACTCAAAAATAGAGTGATGCGGCGTTCTATCCTCTGCCTATCTCTACGAGGAAACGGGGTGATCGTTTGTTTGATGAAAATGCCTGACCACAAAATAAATGCACGAATATCAAAAATATTTATTAACATTTTGGTGAAAAGGCTAACTAATTATTGGTGAGTTAAGCGAGCAGACGTGGAAACAAAATGTAAACGAGGATTTGGAAAAATTTTTGAGCTTATAATAATTTTTGCTAGTAAAATACGGAATAAAAATATTTTTTATTTCGTATTTAATAATTTTTTTTGTGATTTATTTATTTATTTATTAACGAACACTGTCCATGTATACAATTTATAAGGTTTAAATATTACAATAAAATTATAGTTTAAAACATTTAAAAAAAAGAAAATACGCATTGACAAACATAAGGGACATCGAGACAAGATCTGGACCATTTATTTAGTGCTCGTTTAAATCGTTGTAAACTTAAACCAAAAAAGTCCAGATCTTGTCTTGAGTTAACAATACGACAAAGACGGGTCATTGGAGAATTAAGGCCTTAGTTTGTTCTATGCTGATCGACGAACAGTACTTCATTGTTTCTCAATTAACGAGTCGGAATATTGAATTTTACTTGTCATAGTAATGATGGAACATCGATTATACCATTTAATATGCCGAACATATATATGAAGTCAATATTAGTTCTACGTTTTTGTTGATTAGACATATTTAACATTAACTATATTTCAGCATGAGAATAATTATCTCTCTCTAGTCCAAGCATCCACGCTATTTTTCGAAGCAAACGATGTTGGACTGATTAAATGTAAATTATGCGATTGACATAGAATGGAGACCAGACCACGGAGGCATATTCTAGAAGAGGACGAACAGTTGAGCAATAAAGAGTTTTGATTGTACGGACATTATTACTAATGTTACAATCAGAGGATATTCTGTTGAGAAAGCCAAGTTATTTCAGTGATTTCTTTACTGTTTTATCTATATGCTCGTTGTATGTCAGTTAATAGTCCAAAACAACTCCTAAATCTTTGATGGACTTAACTACATCAATTTTGGAGTTTTCTAATAGGTACTCGAAGGAAATTGGTTGTTTTGTTCTATGAAATGACATTATTTTGCATTTCTTAATATTTAGTTCTAATTTATTGACTTTACACCATCGGTTAAAAGAGTTAATGTCTGATTGAAGAAGAAAACAGTCTTGTAAGTTTGAATTATTTTGAGAATTTCGCTGTCGTCCGCGAAGAGCCAAAAACGAGAGTAAGAGAATGATTTAGCAACATCATTAATAAACAAATTGAAAAGCTGGGGTGCCAAATGAGCACCCCGAGGTTCACCCGAAGTAACATCAACACTGGTCGATAAATAGTTATTTATCCGAACATTTTGTTTCCTACAAGTTAGATACGATTTAATAAATGATGAGTTATTGAGAAAATAATTAAAGTTTGAGGGGTTATAGTTTATTAAAGCTTCTTGTAACATTAACTGTATGTAATATGTAAACGAGTAGGTGAAATTTTGGAGTTTTAGAAAGCATGATGCTGAATAAACTAGCTCCTTATTTTGTAAGCCTCGCGATACATTTAAAGACACGAATTTCGTTATTAAATTACGTAAGTTGATCACTTTAAATTTAGAAACGTGACTATATTTTAAATAAACCAAAAGATTTAACGCTCAACAAAGAGTTTACGACCGGTAAAACAAATTTAAAAATATGTTAATTACATTGACTATTTATCTACGAGGTTTTAGTCATTTTATCATTTTGAATTCGAGGTTAAATCCTGAACACTATTTCGTTAAATAACCTTTTTATTTAACTCGCTAGGAAGGTATTCTTTTTTATCTACGATCAAAATAACAAATTGGTTTTTCGTTTGATGCCGATCGATAAAGGATGGCGAAATATATTTTTATCTCGGATGATTTGAATAGAATGCCAGAGCGCCTATTCTATCACAATTTTGCTTCGTAAGTTCCTCCGTTTCTCATATATCCATCTCACTCTAACGCAAGCAAAACTGTATTCCACTCTCGTTCCCGCTGCATACAAAACGAGTGAATTTATGGAACGAATTAGTTACAAAACAAGGTCTCTGATTCGGAAAACTTTGATCTTTAGTAGAGGGGCGGTTTCAAAAAAGTTTGTACATGCACTTTAAGGGCTGACCCATTACTTTGTTTAATTTTATAAATCAATTTCATAAATAAGTCTACATATTTAAAATCAGGGAATCTCTAATAAACAAGTGATTTAAAAAATAAATGCGGATCGTCCTCTGGTTAGGGTCTCAATCTATCATGACTCAGCCTGTTCTAAGATGGAGATTTTTTATGTTTTACAATATAAGTATTTCTCAACTAACACTAATACAACAAAAAAGAACTAAATCTACTTTATTATAAATGCATAACTAATTAAATATAAGAATTTAATCATGTTTATTATATAAATATAAAATGTGCCAAGAACACATAATATAATTGGTTTGTAAGTATGGACGTTTATATATTTTTTTGTCTGAATCAATGTAGTATTAAAAATAATTCATTGCATCGTTGAAGTTAGGTCTAATAATAGTATTTTCTAATGTAAAAACGTTAAATACACTAAAATGTGGCGGCCTCCGTAGTGTAGTGGTCAAGACGCTTGACTCACGCACGGAAGGTTCCGGGTTCGATTCCCAGTGAAAACACAAAAATTAAAATGGGATTTTTCTCAAGCCTGGGTGTTCGGTGATGTAATTCACCACTGTAATTGGGCCTCCTGGCCTGTTGTGGTGCAAAATAAAAAAATAAAAAAATAAAAATTGTTTTAGTAACGCGATTTTTTATTTGTCCCACAGCCAAGTGGTTGGAAAGAAATTAAGTTTTAACACACGGGTAATTGCTTTAATTATTATTTTTGCTATTCTCAAATATGTTATTTTCCAATCACATACCAAAAAAATGTAATGTGTTTAAGACTTTGAGTACCGGCCGAATACACATAGAATTTACCTTGTGCCCGGCCCATTTTTGTGAAATTTCATGCTTAGTAAAGGGTTTCTCCAAAGTATCATGATTTTGAAAATCAAGTGAAATGTTCGAAATGAAAAAAGGAGTGAGGCCCTGCAATGTTCGCACATATGCAGGGCCTCACTCCTTTTTTTGTGCTTCGTAACCTGGGGCCATGTAAACACGTGATTATAAAAACCATGTTTTCATGTGGTTTACTAGCAGCAAAAATATACTAATAAAAGTCACTCGATGTCCATAAAATGCACTTTTTTAGACATCTGGTAAACCACGTGAAAACACGGGACCGGGACACAACGCATGGTTATATAATCACGTGTTTACACGGCTCTGGGATACTAAGTGTTAATGAGAAAATGGAAAACGAAGTGTTCTCTCTCAAGATTTCGAAGAAAGTGGATATTCCTACTTCGTTACCGCTTTACCGCGGTGAATTTGTAAATATTCAACTATGGAGAGCTTGTTATTACACACTTGGCAAAACACTAGACCTCATACTAAGCCATGATTTGCAATAAATTATTGCTACGAGTAATATCATGCCAGTTACCCGTGAAATTTTGGGCAGTGACCGCGTCGGAAAATACATTTTGAAACAGAACAATTCTTTAAAATTTAGAATTTATTACCAATTCAATAATTATAATGAATCGAGAGTACATTTCAAAATATACTCTTTGAATAATAGACAACAGATTGCTGACTTAATGGTTCTATTCAAGCTTTTAAATGGCATTACTGACTGACCTCATTTACAAAACTTAGTTTAATGACAGGCGCCGTGGCGCAGTTGGAAAAATGGCCAACTGTGAAACTGGCGTCGCAGGTTCGAATCCCGCCAGTTGCAAGAAAAAAATCCAAGAAAGATTTTTTCTCAATTGATCTGGGTGTTGTGGCGTATTTTTCATTACGTTTTTCCATATCTCCTCTATCCCACCTGCTGACAAGCTTCTAAATAGAGGCTTAGCGGGTTATTCCATTAAAAAATAAAACAAAACAAAAATTAATTTACATGAACCCGTCACACTTAATTATTTTATTACATCGATGTAAATACTAATGCAGTAAAAAAAATACATCACACGCATACATCGAATTTGCAACTTGTATAATGATGTTATTGGAGCCAATGCGAATGATTAAATTGAATAATAATAAATTCAAAAGGGAAATCAGCGACAGCGTGCAGGCATTGTCGTCGTAAAAAAGATTGTTTTTTTTTTGTTTAAAAGTATTAAAACGTAATATTTAGAATGTTAAATATCATTATTCCAATATACACATATCTGTCTTGTAACATTTAGGTTTCCCGGATTAGATGTAAAATTATCAATATATATACAAAAAACATATGGTCTATTTTTGTTAACGGTTTCACCTAAAAACTAATTGCACTCCGATTGTCAAAGAAGTAAAACAATATTATTAGAACTTTTTAGTGGTAAATGTGTGTCTAAAAATACAAACAAGAAGAACATATATCTTTGGTTGAAGAATCGAATTCAATATATGGACATATTGGACAGCGGCCCTGGGAAAAAAATACATAATATCATCAATACAAACATTTGATGAAAACACTATTAAACCTCCTGATTGTTAAAGTACCGCATCAAATATGTGGAGTCCAATAAATCCAATTAATTATTTGAAAATGCTTTAAACTCCCAGAGTAAGAAATGGTGCACTTTCTTCATTTGAACGAATTTCCTCTTAGAAAAGTTATGGTTGCCTTCGATAGTCTAACTCCTTGACCTTTTTATTTTAGTGGATTAATAGGAAAACTTTCATCAAGTTGTAAGTATTAAGCTAAGTTAAGTATAATATTTAGATATTTATCTTACGTTTTCCAAAGACTGAAAAATATCTTAACCAAAGAAAAATTCAAAATAGTATATTACGCTTTAATCTAGTCTTGGATAACATATGGTATAATATGGTGGGGAGGAGTCTTGACGCGCATAGTCGCTCAGTAAAAATTGCACAGAAAAAAAATTAATTATAATAATTGACAAAAAACATGGACTATTTCCTAGTAATAAATTATACGTAGAGAGTGGACTCCTTAGTTTTGGAAAATTACATTTATTTCAGTGCCTGAAATATGTTTACTTAATAGGGAATTGTTTAGTAATAATTTAAATTGTATTAGTAATAGATCTGATAGTGTACTGTCAGTTCCAGAATGCAGAACTAAGTTCGCACAGAGGCACTCCTTACACTTGGTCCAAGATCCTTCAATCTTCTAACCAAGGAACTACAAAACATTAAATCACTGGTACAGTTTAAAGTAGGTTTTAGGTCATGGATTAGCATGGAAGGAGCAGATAGACACATTCTTAAAAAAAATGCATACTATTAAATTACTGCAAATAAATCATATTTTCATAATTTCAGCATATGTTAATTTGTTTTTTTTAAATATTTTTCTTTTCTTATCTTTTCTTTTCTTTTCTTTTCTTTTCTTTTCTTTTCTTTTCTTTTCTTTTCTTTTCTTTTCTTTTCTTTTCTTTTCTTTTCTTTTCTTTTCTTTTCTTTTCTTTTCTTTTCTTTTCTTTTCTTTTCTTTTTTTTTCTTTTCTTTTCTTTTCTTTTCTTTTCTTTTCTTTTCTTTTCTTTTCTTTTCTTTTCTTTTCTTTTCTTTTCTTTTCTTTTCTTTTCTTTTCTTTTCTTTTCTTTTCTTTTCTTTTCATGTCATACCATATTTATGTGCTATAAAGTTTTTAATAGTTAAAACAGGAATGGCCCACGCTCGGACGCTGTAGTCTTTGTAGGCACATTTTACAATTCATGTTATAGCTAAATTTTAAGATGTAATTTTCCAAAGTGTATTTGTGTCATTATATTTCTATGTAAAAAATATGTGTATGGAAATAAAAACAAATAAAAAAAACAGATACTATTTTTCTAGAGGTTAGTTTTAAGGAGTTGAACACTGATCAGAAATATTTATTCAGAATGTCGCCAAAAGTTGGCAAGCAGAAACACTGGAAGCATCTACCATGCAAAATAACTGAAAATAACAAACCGAATTTTACTTTTATATATCGGATCACTTGATCCAACTCCGCAGTTAAGAAAGCTAGCCAAGTTTTTCATAAATATTTCTAAGTACAATAAGTACAATAAAGCGCAATTCAAAAATAATTATTTATGCATCACAAAACTATTTTTAGATATAACAATTCATCAAGTACTTAAGAGATAATCTTAATGCTGTTATTTAATTAAATCTACAAAGAAATGCTTTTCTGGTAGGTATACCCAAAAAAACTCATTTTAGAAATGTTTTGTTTACGTAGCATAAAATTTAATTTGGCTGATTTCTTTTAGTAAACATGACAACTTTTTATCACATTGAAATTTTGAATTTCAAATATTGTTTTCAGTGATACCCTATTCAAGTTTTCAGAAAAAAAGAGGAACAAACGCTTTTGCACTGGCATGTAGAACAAATAGACATATTTACTCTAGCCGTATATTATATTTAGCAAAAGTTGATTTGCCTTTAAAAATTGGTAGTAAAGATATACCAAAATCGTGATATATATATAAATGTAGACATTCATGTACAAAAAAGAAATAATTAAAAGAAATATGAAATATCTGTAAATAATTAAAAGAAATGAAACTAATATTTTCCACCCAAAAGCCATACGAATTCAAGTCATAATTCTTTTATTAATAAGGCGATTTGCTTGCTGACCTCATAATATGGATATGTTCCCAAAGTCTCAAATAAATCATTTGAATGAAATATTCAAAAAAATAATAATTAGTAATTAAATAAACTAATTCTTGTTTTATTTGGAAGGTTGTTTAAACTGCATTAATTCATTGTTTTTGGACTGTCACCTGAAGCGTAAGACTGATCTGACTAATGAAGGTCAACTTAATGGCCAAGTTCTTTCGATTGTCACCTCTATAAGAGATCTTGGAGTGATCCTAGATAATAAACTAACTTTTCTGGAACACTTTGATAATATAGTAAACAGATCCTTAAAAATTTTAGGCTTTATTAATAGAACTACGTCTGATTTCCAAAGTATGCTTACACTTAAAACACTTTATTGCTCTTTAGTTCGCCCTATTCTTGAATATGCATCTGTAATCTGGTCCCCTCATTATGCTGTTCATATCAAGCGCCTTGAATCAGTTCAACATCGTTTTATAGGAAAAATTGCATGGAAGATGGGATTGGAAAGAGGAGACTATTCATATTCTGATATGGAGAGGTTTTTAAGCATATCAAGTCTTGAAAAACGCAGATGCATTGCAGATATAATCTGCATGTATAAAATTATGAACTGTCTCATTGATGCCCCTGAAATTTTGCAAAAGATTCTTTTTAACGTTCCCACCCGTAGACTAAGAAATAATGAAATGCTTTTCCTCGGTCACTACAGGACCAATTATGGTGCACAGTCGCCTTTGCCCAGAATGATCAGGCGGGTGAACGATCATCAAGATCTTGATTATTATGGTGTAAGGATGTCTTTCTTTACAAATCAGCTAAAGAATCTGTATAGTTAGCCTATGCTTTTTACTTAATCTAAAAAATCTATCATCTGTCTTTGCTGCTTATTTCTGTTCCTTATATTTTTTTATTCCTTTGTAAAAATTTCTTTTAATTGTAATGTTTATAATGGACTTTGTCCGTAAATAAATAAATAAATAAATAAATAAATAAAATACGGTGCATTATGTTTCCGAATGCATTGTCCTATGCACCACTGGGTGCGAGAAGAGGAAGGATGACAATGAATTTGAAGTATTTAACTGTTTTAAGTTACCAAATGACTTGAGTGTTTATTTTCATTGTTAATGAAGGAATATTTTGAAAGGAACAAATCAGTAAAAAAAACTAATAAATAATAAAGTTACATTATTTCAGATTGCACATACAATAAAAATATTTTCTACAAATTGCAGGTGCAAAAATTTGATTAAATAAAGGCGTTTAAGATATTTCTTAAGGACAACATATATTATTTGATTGCATAGCAAGCCAATGACAGGTCATAAGCCCTGTAAATGCCTAGACTTCCATATTCCCTTATTTAAGGTATTCTCCATCCCTGTTATAATTTGTTAGTATCAAATATACATAATATTTTGTGGTAAAAGTCCAAGAATTTAAACAATCATATATATATAGATATAGAAATGGGTTTTGGTAACGTGGTAGTCCTGTGGACTGACAGACAAAATGTCCGAGGCTCAAATCCTACTCTACCACAACTCGATTTCCATTTTTCCAGCAGAAATTATTTACGACTTTTAGAAAATGGTCTGAAAATTTAAGTAATTGATTAAATAATAAGAATTTAAGTATTAGTATTAGCAAAAAACAATATGTGAAGAGAGGAAGAGGGAGGGAGAGATAAAACTGGACTAGATGAGAATGGAAGAGGGAGAGGGATGGTTATAGTTGAATTTGATTCAGTGATCGCGTGAAAGAGTACAGTTTATAATCAAACAAATCAAGACTGGATATTTGTTGGCAGACCTAAGAATTTTAGGCATGGCGAAGTGAAAACTATAATTTCGTAGTACTCTGGTTTTCAGTATGAACAAGTTAATTTGGTTTTAAGTTTCTTGTAATGAATAAAAAAACGAAATTTCGACTGCCCTGAATACCTTCATTTTTCGACTGAATCGTTTGTTCGTTTCGACCACTATTTATGAACTAGACCAGTGTTCGGCATACCGAGGCTCGCGAGCCGCATGCGGCTCTTTTGCCACTCGAGTGCGGCTCAACGCAAGTTACACTTTTTGAAATTATTTAGTTACTACAGGTTCTATAGAATAACTTCTAGGACTATTGCCTTTTCAATTGAACGTAGTTATACAGAAAGCAGCCAGCCATAGAAAAGTGAAACTGAGATAATAGCCATTTTGTGAAAAGAGTGAATTATAAAATCTACACAAAAGTTGGAATGTTTTTGACTTTAACAAACGATAAGCAATGAAAACATAAGTTTTTTTAAAAATATTACAAACAAGCATCTTATTATATATTTGACCGGTTTAAATTTTTTTAAAGTACTATAAGATTTTTCTAGTTTTGTGGGTGTTTTCTGCGAATTGAGAAATGCCGTTTTTGTGATCGACATCTTTTTCCGAAGGTGATTAATACAGTTTTTTGTATGAAAGCGGTCTGGCTGTTTTTAACAAAAGATAGAATCGACCTTACTGCACGCGATAACATCAATATATAATTTTTCCGAAATTGTGGACTGGCTGCTTTCTGCATAACTACGTTCAATTATTGATGATATTCCAAATACTGTAATTGAATGCACGAAGAAGCATCATATAACTTGATGAAATTATTTGAATTTCAACATATGGAGCTCAAATTATGGCCGAAGTAAGAATGGTTTTTTTCTATTTTCGAATCAAAAAATAATCACAAGATGCTTTTTTACTATTGCATCATTATTTTGAATTTGGTGATCAAGATTGTCAACACTGTTGTTAAATCTCCTTTACATCACTAATTTAAAGAATGTTTACTCAATAACAAAGAGTAAATACAAAGATCTTCACTGCGTAATAAGGTTTGTTGGCTTTGAAAAGGAAACAGTTTAATGAAATGAAATTTGATTCTCAAAAGAAATCTTAATCGTCGTAATGCTGATCTTTGGCTCTTTTAACTAATGAGTTTGTTGACCACTGAACTAGACGATCGATAAATAAATACAAAATAAAAACAAAGACTTGAGAACTAATATATTTCTCACCTCTCTGCACAATATCATGCCTTCGTTGAGGGTCGTATATCTGGTCATCCACTGAGATAACGATGTATTCTCCGTGGTCGAGGAGTCGTCTCCGCTGCAGACAAGATACGAAGTCCACCAGCGCAATATGCTCTCCCAGGAATACGTACACTGTAACAAAACATGACGAGTTATTTTTTTTATCAGATATTTGAATTTAATTAATTAAGGAATCACGTTCAATTCGCACATATCCAGGACGAACTCGAGAAAGAATGATTTTCCTACGGAGCGTGTCATTATTATAATACCATTCTCTCCGGTCACGCAGACATTTTTTATCTCTCCTATACTAAATATAAAAGATTTGTTATGGACGTTGATGGGGGCTTATATGTTTGTGATAAATAATTATGTTTAGTTAAAAATATTTTTTATTAATATCCCTACAGAGATGAGGTAGAATTTTTTTCAAATTCAGGATTATGGATATTCGAGCGTTTACAGGGCTTATGACCTGTCATTGGCTGGGTTAAGTGGCCACTTTACGTTTTACAAAAATATATTTTACTATTTTTTTTTGTTTTTTCTATTTTGTTATAATAAATTATTATTAATTTCCATAACTTAATAAAAAATATATGGTCGGGTTTAATAATGAGTAATAGTTAAAATCGAAAGAAAAAGTTTTGAAAAAGTTTTTTTTTTTAATATTCTGTTTTTAAAACTGTTACAATTAATTTCGATTTTAAACTATAACTAAAGATCGAACAAATGAATGGTTTTTCTTTTTTTTTTTTTTAAGAAAAAATAAATATTTGCGTTCTTATAATTTACTTGAAACTGCGATTTGAAACTCTGACTTCTAATTCGTGAGTCTGAGACGCTAGTCTCGGAACCACAACCCGTTTAAAATTTTCTTTTTTTTCTGATTCTTTATCCACTAAATGTAAATTTTATTTAAGTTCAATTAATATTATTACTAAAAATTGCTATTGTTTTGTTAAAATCATAAGGTTTTGATGTAAACCCATATCAAAATATGTTTTAATTAACGGCATCCTGAAAAAATACATTTTTAATTTTACTTTATTACTGGGTATACATTGTCATGAAGCCAATTAAGAAAACTAATATATATTATGTATTCTACAACTTAAAAAATGTGTTAGACCTCAGTAATCTTCGTTCTGTGTATTTTGCACTCGTCCGATCAGTGGCAAAATGTGGTATAATAGGATGGGGTGGTTGTGTTCAGGCAATCTATAGACCGTTCATGATAACTAAAAAAACAGTTCTTAAAAAAACATAAATATCCTCCGATCTTTTCATCTGATTTATTGTTCAAAGAAGCCAAAGTCCTTTCAATTAGACTAATTTACTTAAGTCATGTCTGATCAACTTTCGGACCACTAGTAAACAAATAACAACAATTGTAACAAGATATTCCTCTAACGTGAATTACTACGTACTAAAGAGTAAAACAACTTTAGCTAAGAGGCCTTTTTTGTGGTAGGTCCAAGGATTTTTAATGTACTGGATCAGGTGACAAAGGAGTCTGAGTCATTTTCGAAATTTAAATCTGGTGTGAGTAATTGGTTTTCTCGAAAGGGAATGGATTACTGCGATAGAATGTGGGATAACTGGTGAACGACCAATATGTATTTATAAATGTAAAATGTAATAAGTGGTTTCATGTTTAAAGTGTTAATGATATGTATGAACTAAATATGTACGTATAAAATATAATATGAATGTGTATATGCGAATATACGCCAGTATACTCGACTCCACGCGGATTTTCTAGCGAGTCGGGGTAAGTTTACAGGTATGGGTCGTTCCTGATTGTGTCACTTTAAACTGTATTTCTGTCCCGTAAAAATGTATGTGAAATGTTATTAATAAATAAATAAATAAATAAAATTAACAATTTTAATAATTTACCGCGGAAAATGTATAAAATTTTTCCCTACAATTTAAGTTTATAACACGTCTGGTTATATTTCAAAGATATTTATTAATTCAGTTAATACTTTACACACAGTACAAGCACTAGGAAATTAACTTTATACAATATCGTTGGTTACACGGGTTGACAAGCACCGATTTTACAGATTGAGAGGCAGCGGAATTGTTATTCACAACAGGGGGTGATCTCGGGTTCCGGGTGGCCAAAACACGTGTGTGCCTCGGACAACCGAACTAGCTCTTCCTAGTAATATGATGTCTCGCACCGTATTCAGAAGTTAGCGAAAGGGCCGAACAGCCAGCATTCGCACTTCACTGACTAGGTACTCGGGATCAATTACTAGGATCTCGATTAATCAAATTATATGTCTGACCAAAGAACCCGGATGAGCCAAATAAGGCAAGCAACTAGGTTAGCAAGGGTTGACAGTATAATATGATTGTACAAGATCTCGATAAATCAAATTATATGTCTGACCAAAGAACCCGGAGGTGCCAAACAAGGCAAGCAACTAGGTAAGCAAGGGTTGACAGTATAATATGACTGTACGGGATGAGAGCCAAGGCATAGCCTAGTACCAAAGAGTTCCAGAAAAGAAAAGCAAGCTGGTTTGCTAGGAGAGTCCTGAGTGGGTGTCCTTACCAAAAAGTACCAAGAAGTTAGGTAAGCAGAAAGGTTAGAGGACGACCCGGAATACTCTGACTTCTGGGGCTAGAAATCCACCTTATAAAGGACAAAGTCAAGAGGGGGATGAGAAATTTAGGGGTCTCGCGGGGCCTGAGGTAAGCGCGGGTGGCTGGAGGGCATCGCATTGGATTGCGGCCGAATATACAAACCTATACCATATGTTAGAGGAGTTGTTTATACGTAACTATCTCGTAAGAAAAGGACAACAATTTGCGAAAAAAAAATTATAGGGAAAAAGCGAGTGCTATAAGTATCGATTGTTTTTATATTAAACAGGTGTTCTTTGAACCCTGTCACATCCGAAACCACGATGATCAGTATGGGCAAGAAGACATATTGGCATATCAAAAAAACATATTTAAAACGCAGAATTAAAAAAAAAAAATAAGCAAATGGTTGCTTACTTCTGCAGGAGAGAAGCAAGGGGGGCGTGGACATGTGGTTGACGGTGTATGAGACTTCCCCCTCTCCTCGCTTCTTCCTTGCAGAAGTAAGCAACCATTTGTTTTTTTTAAATATTTTATTTTTGTAAATTCTATTCGTTCTAAAAATTTATTTTAATGAGCCAATATGTCTTCTTGCTCATACTGATCATCGTGGTTTTGAATGTGACAGGGTTTAAGGAACACCCTGTATATGCATGTGGTGTTAAAGATGTTGTTATTTTGTAAATAAATAAAAATAAAATAACATGCTAAAAACACCTAAGTTCAAGCAGAATAACGTTCTAAATAGTATAATATTGTGAAGAATAATATTTCTAAGGATAAGTTTTTTACATTATTGGAATGAGTGGAAAAAGTAAACTGTCAGTCATGTGTAATAATTCCCAGTTTTCAGCTTCAAAGAAAGCGGTTGACACGTGTGGGATGCTAATTAACATGCGTAATTTACAAACTAAAATAAATCAAATTTACTCGTAATGTTCTCCATTCAAGTTTTATGAGACCAGAAAGCTAACACAATTATCATAAATAATATTTAAAAAAAAAATGTAACTATGCTTTAGAAAGTTCGCCCACTGTCATGGTAACTAGTTTGATATTGAATATAATTATAATCAACCCCTTTTTTGCTTAAAATGGATTCTATGTATTAAAATAAACTTTTCTCCCATGGTCATGTGAAGTACCGTAGGAAAAACAATTTTAAATGTACTGTTGATTTGAAAGGACGTTTTGTATGCATAAGATTTGATTTGCGCAACATTATGTGGGTGTAGAAATATTGTAATACATATATTAGTAGAGGTAGTGATGAATTTTGATATGCAACTTTTTATTCGTTTGAACACAGAGGGTCAAAACAAAGTAAACGAGCTTAAATATAACTTTCTTCATTTTATTCACGTGTCATGTCGGGTCCCCCCGACGTTGACGATCACTTGGGAGAAAGTTTCTCTATCCTGAGTGAGCAGTGCAAAACAGCTCCTTCACAGTTCTAATCCTGGTCCGTGCTCGGATGTTTCGCAGCCAGGAAAGCTCTTTTCTTCCGACCCCTCTACGTCCCTCGATCTTCCTCTTCATGACAAGCTGAAGTATGGCATATTTATCACCTCTCAACACATGGCCAAAATATGAAATCTTACGGAGCTTAACGGTGGTGAATAGTTCTCTATTAGTATTGGCTCTACTTAATACTTCATTGTTGGTTATCATATTGGTTTAAGCTATTCTAAACATTCTACGGTGGATCCACATTTCAAATGCTTCAAGGCGGTTTATGATATTAACTTTTAGAGCCCACGCGTCTACACCGTACAGTAAGACAGACCATTAATAACATTTGACCATTCGTTGTCTCAGGTTAAGGTTTATATTATCGTTAATATAACTTTACTCATTAAATATAACACGTATTAAACACGAAAATGATCTCACGAGGCTCTAAAATAAAAATTATTCTGTACCACGAAAGTTAAATTCTTATTATGGCTGAATTAATCGAAAACATCGAAAACAAAATCATCAATGACAAAAAATACTGCAACAGAACATAAGGTCAATCAATAAAAACCATGATGAATTTATTATTATATTTTTCCCTACAGAGATGAGGTAGAATTTTTTCAAATTCAGGATTATGGATATTCGAGCGATTACAGGGCTTATGACCTGTCATTGGTTGGGTTAAGTGGCCACTTTAAGTAGGTACTACAACATTCCCCTTTCCGCTTATTAGCGAATATCCACACAGGTAACATTTTTGATTTTTGTATATATGTTGCTAAACGAGAAACCATTCACAAGCGAGTTGGAGCGCCATCTATGAATTGATATGGAAGTTAAGTATTTTAATTAGCAGATTACTTTATTTTATGTAGTTAAGACTCTTCCGAGTTAAATTAAGTACTAGTAATTGCCTGCAGATGACTCTGCAATTTATTTTTACTTATATATTATTATTATGCTAGAAAAGTTACAAGTTTAACAAATTACAACAGGGATGGAGAATACCTTAAAGAAGGAAATAAATAAGTCTAGGCATTTACAGGGCTTATGACCTGTCAATGGCTGGTTTAAGAGGCCACTTTACACACTGTGTAACATTCACCATTTTGCCTATGTTTGAACATCCATATTACTTGAATTCTTCCATTTGTTGATTTTAGTGAAGTTAAAGAGCTGAAACCTTTATTGTTGTGAAGAGATTCACCTGACTGAATTATTTCACATACTAGGCAACGCCTGACAAAAATTTTCCAATTTTTAAACTTCTTCTTGGACCAGTTGATTTCATTACAATATTAGAGTTTGTTCAAATGTTTGAAGACAAAAGACTGGATTTCACCCCCTCGGGAATCGTTAAGATTAACAAATTACAACAGGGATGGATTCATATTCCATATTCCGATATTTAAGGTATTCTCCATCCTTGTTGTAATTTGTTAATCTTAACGACTCCCGAGGATGTGAAATCCAGTCTTTTGTCTACAAACATTTGGACAAACTCAAATATTGTAGTTACAAGTTTGTTATGATGTTATTTTAATTTTAATTGAGTGCTGGCTGAGTAAATTTTACATCACAAAAATTTGGACAAACTCAAATCATTATTGATTAAATTTGTTGTTTTCTAAATTCTGTTCTTGAATAATATAACTTTAACCATGGCACATAACGCATATTATTAATTATAAGTTTGAAATAATTTTTTGTCTAGTATTAAGTATTTTTATATTATAATCGTATTATTGTGAAAATGATTGTAGATTTCAATAAATAAATAAAAATAACTACGGACTGGTTTAAGTGATCACTTTACACATTGCACAACATTTGCGAGCTGTTTTTCGTTTATTTTTAGAGTGTGTGTTGAATCGAGGAAATTCTGTGAATGTTTCCTAGATGAATGAGGATATTGTGTAGTTATTTATTTTGTTTGTATTGCAACGTTCAAAGCGGAATCCGGGAAGTGCGGCCGCTATCCTAATTTAGAAATAACACCGTATTCCTTCACTGTCATACAGGGATACATGAATAAGGTGATTGTACCGACCATGCGTATTTGATTGATTACAAATTGACACTACCCAGTGAGGGGTACAATGAAAGCTTTTAAAGTTTCTACGTTTTGGTAATTTCGCTGTTAGATTGAAAAGAAATATTAAATTGACGGTAAACAAGTTTTTCTTTTTTAATTGATAGCGAATATGCGAAAACGAAGAAAGTAGCTTACCCGTCTTTCACCCACATACTAGGCAACGCCTGAAAATATTTTACAATTTTTATTCTACTTGAACCAGCCGGTGAAGTAATCTCTATTTCAAATTTTTTAATGTTAAACTAAATGTTTTCAAAATTCATTTATAAATAGAACCTGCAATATGTGTAGTCAGAAGTTAAATTGTGTTGATATTAATAACATATCTTTAACTTCCTTTAAAAATGAAATTTAAAAAAAAAAAACAAGTTATGCTGTTGCGCCTTGAATCCGCAGCCTATAATATGCAGGTTATGTGCAGTTCTGTATGTAGGTACGTAATAAATGTACACTGTGTGGTCAATTATAGTTGTATCATATATTATAATGTGCAACTGTGAGAAATGAAAGTATGACTAAATGTGAAATCACTGTGAATGGAGTTATACTAAAACAAGTAGAGGAATTGTGTATCTGGGAAGTATGTTTACGAAGGATGGAATGACCGTGAAAGATATTGAAAGGAGGGTGAGTGCTGGGAACAGAGTGAACGGAGCACTTAAAACAACCTTGGCAAATAAATGTTTGTCGCAAGAGGCAAAATTAGCAGTCCACAACGGAGTCCTGGTCCCGACCCTGATGTATGGGAGCGAGGTATGGACTTGGAAAAACAGGGATGAAAGTAGGCCGAATGCTGTTGAAATGCGATCTCTCAGGCGAATGTGTGGTAAAACTATGTAAGATAGATGCACAAATGTTGAGATCCGTACCTTATGTAAGACTGAGACAAGCATTATCGACAAAATCAAGAAAGGAGCTCTGCGCTGGTTTGGACATGTAGAGCGAATGGACAGCGAAAGAACGGCTAAGAATATTTACAATGCAAATGTTGAATGATGCAGAAATAGAGGTAGACCGAGAAAGACATGGCATGACCAAATCCAACAAATACTTGAAGATGGATATGTCAAAAGTCGGAAAAATCGGCGCGCGTGCATGAGAAGATGTATGAATGTAGAAGAAGCGAGATCTGTATGTAAAGATAGAGTGATGGGGCGTTCTATTTTCTCTGCCGTGACGTGATGGTTTTTGTTTGTTTGTTTAGTTTGTTGCAACTGTGTGACCAATATTCAAAAGTAAATATATTTTTAATAATATATTAAATTTATTAGTTGATCCAGTCTTTTGTCTACAAACATTTGGACAAACTCAAATATTGTAATGAAACCAACGGGTCCAAGAAGAAGTTTAAAAATTGTTGTCAGGCGTTGACTAGTATGTGAAGTAATTCAGTCAGATGAATCTCTTCACAACAATAAAGGTTTCAGCTCTTTAACTTCACTAAAATCAACAAAGGAAGAATTGAAGAAATGTACATTTTCAAACATAGGCAAAATGGTGAATGTTACACAGTGTGTAATGTGGCCACTTAAACCAGCCAATGACAGGTCATGAGCCCTGTAAATGCCTAGACTTCCATATTCCCTCATTTGAGGTATTCTCTATCCCTGTTGTAATTGTTAATCTTAATGACTCCCGAGGGGGTGAAATCCAGACTTTGTCTACAAACATTTGGACAAACTCAAATATTGTAATGAAACCAACTGATCCAAAAAGAAGTTTAAAAATAGAAAAATTGTATTCAGGCGTTGAATAGTATGTGAAATAATTCAGTCAGATGAATCTCTTCACAACAATAAAGGTTACAGCTCTTTAACTTCACTAAAATCAACAAATGGAAGAAATATAATATGGATGTTCAAACATAGGCAAAATGGTGAATGTTACACAGTGTGTAAAGTGGCCGCTTAAACCAGCCAATGACAGGTCATAAGCCTTGTAAATGCCTAGACTTCCATGTTCCCTTATTTAAGGTAATTTCCATCCCTGTTGTAATTTGTTAAATTTATAAATGTCTGCTGGATTTCCAATAAAATAAAAAAAATCATTTTAAAAAAGTGGGCACTTAAACAAGCCTATGACAGGTCATAACCTCTGTAGAACTGCAGATGCCTTCATTTTTATATTCTCTTTAAAATGTTATTTATCTCTGCTTTAGTATGTAAATCTAATTAGTTTATTTGAAAGATTGTTTAATTTCAAAATGTTATTGTGTTTTTTTACGTAATAGTTGTAAATGAAAGTGTATACGGCAACATTTTTTTGAAATGTAATTTGCCTGTTCCTAAATGAGTTTTATTTCGCAAAATTTCTCAGGGAATATTAAATTAAGTTCTGTGTAATATGAGCTCAAATCAATAATTTAATTTATTTCAAATTGTTAAGCTTTTTGTCGGAAGTTCGCTATAATTTGTTTGAAGCTTATAAGTATTTTATATTTTATATGTAAGTTGAAACGCGCAAAAAAATGTCAGGTGCCTTGTATTTTTCCATGTTTCAAGTTTCAGCAAACACCCCCCGAGTGCTAATTTTCAATTCGGAGAATTTAGGGCGGAATTTTATTGTATGCAGGGAAATTATATGACAGGCTATTTCCTACTTCGGTAAAAGTACAGCAGACTGATTCCATTCAATGAAAAAGAATGTTAAGGGAAATCGTTCAGGCGGAAATTCCAAAAATACACAATTATATACTAGCGAAGACCTACTTGTTTTCATCAATGAAAATTTTACACTTACTAAAGTTGTTTGTATTTAATTTCATATAAGGCAGTAAAAAATATGAAGTGAGAAAAAACATTTATGAAGGGAAAAAAATCTTAAATTAAAACTCAATGTTATTTATTTATTTTACACTTTTTGTGCGTACATATTTTATATGGGTACATAAGTGCTGAACAGGATTAGTAGACGGTACCACCTGTTTCATGTACCAATAAGTAAAACATCGTATGTTAAAAATGCTTTTTTTCGTTGGACTTTTTCAATGTACAATACAAAATTTAAAAATATAGATTATACGAACATCACTCTGTCTGATTTAAAATTTACACTAAAAATGTACTATGTAACTTAGTAGACATTATAATAATAAATATGTACAGCTCCCCTCCCCTCCTTATCCTCTCTTCAAGCATTTTTGTCCTTATCCCGCCCAATTTACAGTAACTTAATGTTCTTAAAATAAATATTTAAAAAATCCTTGATTATTGAGTACATGTAAATAACATTTTTATATGTATAAATTGTATGTATTTATTTGATTTGTAATATTTTCTTTACTAACTTTGTATACTATGTGGAAATCTGTTATTAGTTCTGAGTTTATAAACTATATCTGTTTGTTTACTAATAATATGTATGTAGAACTGTTGATTTCCCAAATAAAATAAAACACGGCTTTGCTTTTCTGTTGCTAGATTTAAGTACGTACTTGCATATACATAGATGAAATGAACACAATCGAGAGTTTGACATAATTTAGTTAAAATTAGATTTGTACACATACATTTTGTGTTTCGGATTAAATGAATGGTTTTTTTTTTCTATTATTTTTTTTTATAGAATTTTTTTTACAAAAGCATTCTTTTGAACAATTATATAATTCCCGCCAAACTGCAAAAGCAGTTTTTTTGCAGGAATTTCTCTCTTTAATTATTTTGGTAACACAATATAATAATTTATTGGACCAATGCGTGCGAGAACTTTTTTACTAATTCTGAACCATTATCGACTTATCATTGGCTGATTTATGTGGCCCTTTCACACACTGTGTACCATTCACCGTTCTGCCTTTATTTGAATATCTATTTTCCTTCAATTATTCCATCTGTCGATCTTTTGAAAGTTAAATAGCAAAATGTTACACAGTGTGTAAAGTAGCATCTTAAATCAGCCAATGACAGGCTATAAGTCTAGACCTCTATAAACCCTTTTATCCTAACTGTTTTTTTTATTCACAGATGTTTTGTTTCTTTTTTATATTTTTAATATTTTATTTTCACAAAATAATCATCATTATAATTCTCTTTCCGCACCTAATGGTGTATAGGGTACTGCATCGGTACACCAATCGAAGCGTATCTTGATCATTTTTGGTTACATGAAGGTAAGATGATCAGTCTTACGCTTTAGGTACCGGTCCAGGGACTATGAAATATTCTAGTGTAAAAACACCAATTTAAATAA
Source organism: Micrasema longulum (assembly GCF_059751315.1). Taxonomy (NCBI): domain Eukaryota; kingdom Metazoa; phylum Arthropoda; class Insecta; order Trichoptera; family Brachycentridae; genus Micrasema; species Micrasema longulum. The sequence goes on from NW_028279770.1 coordinate 22,157, forward strand.
ATATTTTATTTCAACCATGTCGGGAATCGAACCGGACCACAATATATATTATATTCATCTTTATAACTTCTCAGGGGGTGGAATCCAGTCTTTGTCTCCAACTATTTGAATATTTTCGAAATTTTGTCGAGAAAAATTATATCCTTATCTTCGTCCACAATTAATGGTGCATAGGGCTTTGTGCTAGTATAATAATGTAACGTTTCTCGAACGTATGTTACATGCTTCCGGTGTCAGTCCAGGGACTAAGAAATATTGTAATGAGTTTTTTTTATTTATTTCAGCCTTGTCTTTAAAGCATTAACTTAGTAATCAAACATTTTATGTACTGTTAGTTAGAAGAATACCTTAAAAAAATACCATTATTTGAAAGCAAAAAACAATTTTAATAATAAGTATATTGTAGCAGATTATACACATTTTTCCTGCGGCAAATAAACATTTTTACGAATGTATTGTTTAAATTAAATTAAACATTTCATTTTGTGTTCATATTACATTGCATTAATGATTACAATATTATGTTTAATTATGCCAAAATACCACAATTGCATCAGTGTTGTGCGGCGCGGCAACTATATGAAAAACGTCCGAAAAATAATGTATTGGGCTGTGCCTATTTCTTCTACAAATTAGTTATAATTTTTGTTCGCACCTGCGCGTGGATTGCGCGTTTAGTACGGTGCTGGAAGCGAAATATCTATTTGGTTCTTTGCTTGCGATGGTACGAAATCAGCCAGTAACTAGTACGCGCTGGTCAGCAGGCGCAGAAGCGCCGGAGAGTGGATGCACGTGGGGAGTGTATTGATTTTATATTAGGTGATAGTGAAACTCCCCATTTTATAGCAATTATTAATGAAATAATTAAAACCTTATTTGTTTATAGTAATCTAAATGTTTGGTAGTATGACTGATAATTAATTAATTTAATCTGGTACATTATAAACATTAGTTGGCTAAATTAGGGGAAGCAATGGTTCCACGCGTTTTATGGATGGACCGCGCATGGTCTATACTCGTTTATCATTTGATTTAGTATTGTGTACTGAAATAATATATTTTATTTATTTATATCTACATGAAATAAGTGGCAAAGATATTTTTTCCTTACCCCTGGTCCTAGAAAACGTAGCTTCTACTATTCTCTCCATATCAGCGATGTGACGAGGAATGTAGTCAGAATACTGGTGCTGTGCAGTGATGGTTAATCCATGAATGGTTGCCAACTCCTGAAACAAAATGTTAATTAACATTATAATTGGCCACTGCTGACATTTTACTGTGTCTTGTTGGTGAAAGAATTTAGCTCTTGGAAGGCATCTAAATGAATAACAATAACTGAAAACGAAGGAAACAACATTGACAGATATTTAAATTGAGATAAAAAGAAGTGGTATTACTACCCTTGGTGTTGAAATTGTCAAACATAGTACCTACCCACTAACAATTTTTTCACTGACTTGATAAAATTTAAAAAAAAAAAAACCTTTAAATAAGCGGTGTTACATGCATGATTATGGAACTTATCTTTTGGTGACTTATATGAAGGGTATCGGAGTAAGCAAATTTTTAAAAAACGATAAATATAATCGAATCTTATGTTATTAAATTTATAAAATTACTCTAATGGACATAGACTATTGTAGTACAAGTAAATACAGTTTTTCCTACCATTCTTGTTTGCAATATGGTCATGGATATGAATGATAATATCCGATAAAGGCCCCCCATAAAACTTGTAAAACTCTCAGCGAAAGGGGCAATAAAAGTATTAGTGGTAAACTCAATTTAAATGGTAATAAATGTAATTGAACTGCGATTAAGTATGAGTGAAACCGATAGGAAACCGATAGTTTCGGGTATGTAGAGGAATGTAGAGATCTGGACGTTAACAGTGCTGCTGATCATTTATTGGCCAGTTTTAGTTACCAATATACACAATGCGTAACATTCACCATTCTGCCTAATGTTTGTGATTGAAACATTTCGAAAATTTTCAGATGTTGTATAAATGTGTCTAGTCAAAGAAAGCTTGATTTCACCCCATCATCCTTGATTTTAATTTCATTAGCTTCTTCTACCCCAGTTAGAACAATTTTTTTAATTATGTATTTAATTTTTTTTTTTATTATGGAAAACAACAGTTGCTATGTAAGAATACAAAAAAAATAAAATAGTACATCGATCCAGTAAAAGTTTTTCACAAATATAATGAGATAACATGTTACACAGTAAAGAGAAAAATAATATATTATAAAAGACACGAGAAAAAAAAGAGCCCGTAAGAAGGTTATAGGTTAAAGATGAGGAAATTGAGTGGAGGAGTGGAAGAGGGGGATTTTTATAATATAATTCAAAATTTTTACATTATAATAAAATAAACATATTTAAAGGAACATAAACTTATTACACACTGACAAATGTTTCATTTTACAGTGTTTCAAAAAGTTTGTATTAAAAGTATCTAAATGGGGATAAAGTTAATTAATTTTTTATGTATTTTTGGTTTATTACTTCCCCCTTAGATTGAAAGATCTATGCTTTCCGAAACTATATAGACCGCTTGAAATTATTTTGGTCTCATAACAAAGTGTTTAATTGAAAAAAAAAACTTTTATCAATTTTGAAACCACTCCTCCACATATACGAAAACTATTTTAAAGACCACTGGTCTTCCTGTCGGTTTCGCTCATTCGCTCAACAAAAAAATGTTCTAAAACATTTTTTTTTAAACCGCGATTCCAACTCTTTCATTGCTACTTTGACTGAGAATTTAGAATAATGTATGGTAGACTCATGTCGAATATTATCATTCTTACTAAAAATCATATTGCTATTACACAAATGGTAAAAAAATTGTGTCAATTTACTTGGTTTAAATTCAGTACTTTTATCAACTATGTAAATCCACCGATAACCATCTGTATAATTATTACTCTAAAATTGATTGATCACAAATCATTTGGCATTTTAAAAATATTCTTGGAAGTTATTTTAATTTTGTCAGCAAATAAAAATATCCCTGAATTACAATCGAAAATCTAATATTAAATTTAAAGTAGATGAAAAATATTCTCATAACTCATTTTAAATAATATATTAAGAGATAAATATTGTAATAAATAACAAATATAGAAAGAATTCTCTCTCGCAACTTATTAAAAAAATTAATTGAGAGGTGAATTTTGTAATAATCAAACCAATGTAGATAGAATTATCTTTAAATTAATTATTATTTATTATTAATGTTTGTTTTTATGGTAAAAATGATAATAAATGAAGAAAAATTCTTTAAGTAAATACTTTATCTACAAATAAATAATAAAAAATGTAAAATAATGTCAAACCTGCTTTTTATACAAGCAACAATGTTGGTAAATTATTGCTTAGTAATAAAGATGAAAATAGTTTATTAAATAATTACGGTGTTTACCAATTAAAATGAAATTTTTGTCCCACTTTTAACGTTGGAAGGATATTAAGAAATTTTGATATTTGTGTAAAAGAATTTATCTGAATTGATCAATTAATTTAAACATAAATGTTATTACATATTTATATAAAGCCGCTTACTGACTTTTCTATGTCAACCAGTTTCAAGACGAACCCGTCTCTTCGTCAGGACACCAATCAAACTCACTATACACCTTCACCATAGTTGTTGCCCAAAAATATATAACCAACACGACATGCATTTTCATAAGCACATGCACTGAATAGGACAAACATGCACTGATTAAATTATGAAAATATTCTGTTGTTTGAGAATTAATGAAAAAAGTAGAGGGGTTGGAGGGAGGGGGTAAGCTTAATAGGTTTAATAGGGTGACCATTACAGTGGAACATCGTATAAAGGGCTATATTGGAAGTTTGTTTGATTATTGATCAAAGGAACATTATTTTTTAATGCTTTCCTAACGTGAAATAATTCCATATTATTTACTTTTAATCCTTTATTATTTGTATGTAAGATTTACTCCTGTATTTTTATTAAAGTCGTGATTTAAATTGATTCTGTGATTTGCGAATTCAGGGAAATTATTATTGTGAAGACACCTCATATGTTCTTTATCACGAATATCAACATTTCTTAATGTTCTTGCAACGTAAACTGAAGGACAAGAATTGCATTTTAATTGATAAAAACCTGAATTATTTAATAAACTATTTTTTTCTTTATTATTAAGCATATAATAATAATATAATAATTATGTAATTTACCAATATTGTTATTTATATGTTGGTTTGCATGTTGGTTTGATTGGTGTCCTGACGAAGAGACGGGTACGTCTCTAAACCGGTAGACATAGAAAAGTCGGTAAGTGGTTATATACAAATATTTAATAATATTTATTAAAAGGTTTGACCACAAAGTTATTGCTTTAAATATTAATAATACTTTAATCATGACTTTAATAATGTAGTAATGATACATGAGTTAAAATCTTACATACAAATAATAAAAGGTTAAAAGTAAATAATTTATATTAGAAAAGCTTTAAGAAATAATGTTTCTTTGATCAATCATCAAATAACATTTCAATACAGCCCATTATACAATGTTTCAACGTAATGGCCACTCTTTACCTATTATACTCACGCCTCACCCTTCAACTCCTCCCTCTTTTTTTCTACTATTTATCCCAAAATATAAAATAGCCTAATAAGTGCACGTAAACGTTGCCTATCAAAATGCCTGACTTGTTGGATTTATATTTTTGTGCAACAAATATGGTGAAGGTGTATAGTGGGTTTTGCATGTTGTCTTAATTGGTACTTTAAAGAGACGGGTATGTTTTGAAATCGGTAGACATAGAAAAGTCGATAAGTAATTATTTACAAATATTTAATAACGTTTATAATTATTATTTAAATCTCGCCGCATAGTACGTGCAAAATAGAGTAATACGTAAAAAGGGTCATCTTTCAAACTATTTAATTGATGTCTCAAATTTTTTCAGTTTGTGCATATATTTGACTATTCATTCCCTCAGTTTGAGCTTACGAGGCTTTAAGTTTTAGCTTACGGGAATTTAATTACAGGGATAGCAATTCGCTTAATTTTAACAGATGAAAATGACCCAGATTTATCGTTCATACCACGATAATAAGGCTCAAATTCCCGTGCGCGAGTTTAAGTGACCGAATTAATTATTATTAATTAATTATTATTATGAGAACCGCTACGTGGCAATAGTTTGAAATCTATCGATCTATTTATCTATCTTCTATCTATCTATCTATCGATCTATCTATCTATATATATATATATATAAATATATATAAATATAAATTAATCGCCGTGTTGTGTCTCGCAAGAGCTCAAAAATGGCTGGATACTTGCGTTTTTTTTCTATATTTTCAAATTTACTCTAGGTTAACAAAAAATAACCTCTTCAATATGTTTATAATGGACTTTGTCCGTAAATAAATAAATAAATAAATAAATAAATAAATTTAGTAGAAAAAAAGTTAGAATCATTTATGTGATTTCATCGATTTTCCAGGGTTGCATTCACCTAAAATGCATAAATTGAAACATTCTGAGGATGTTGTTTTTTTGAATATTAATTTTTATTTTTATTTAAACGTTTACAATCAGCAATTATTTTTAATGGATGCTAAATTGAATAATTTCCTTACAATTTCTTAATTTCTACTTATTTAGTTATTTTGAATGGATTTTTCGAATTGCTTTAATAATTTTATCCGACTTTTGATACATTAAAAAAAACGGATTGTTACACGAAATGCACCACTGTTTGTAAGTAAACCAGAGTTTGAAAGTTGCAAAAAGAATTTTATGTTTCAAAACAATAAATTGATGTTTTAGAATTCAACCATAAACAAGTACCTACCTTAATTCATTATCTGAATATTAATAATTTTAGTTTTGAAATTCAATCATACACAAGTATCTGGGTACCGATTTATCAATAAAATAACTTTTTTCTTTTATCCGGACAGTTTTTGCACGTTTTAACTACACAATCAGGTATTTTTCTTTACATTAACTTTGGTTTCGAATTAAATGTCAAGGTCACTTTAAAACCTGGCTGAGGGTTAAAGAATGACTAAATTAGCGTTGGGCGTCAGTTGAGTGTCATAATTTTAGAGGGCTCAGGGTAAAACGCAGTCTGACTTTTCTTCATTAACACAAATTCCGGTATTTTCTCTGCAGTGGCACTAGAGCAGTGATTTTTGCACAATTTTGGTTTGAGCACAACGAGGCCTTTGAGCCAATCACTTGAGGATGTAAAGCAAAAAACTAGCCCTTATTACGAATATATAAACAGCTCCAAAAAGTCCAAAATAAATAACGTGTGTCCTTATTTACGAAAAAAAGTTTGTTCAACAAGCTTAAAGTGGCAAGCCAACGTTCGGGCAGGACAATGTCTGTCTGGTCCGCTAGTTAAAAATAAATCAATGGAAAATATAAAATGTTCTTCTACTGCTAATATTGTTTTGTTCAAAGTTGGTTGTTTTGAATTGTTTTGAATTTGATTCCAATATAAAGTTTAAATTTTCTGAGCGTCTTTGGCTAACCAACCGAAATTTAAGTTTAAGTTAATTAAAAATAATATTCATCTTTCAAACTTTTAACTTGGACAATAATTTATTTTGAATTTTATTATCTTCAAAACTAAGGTATTTTCACAAGTCAGGAAAAGGGTTGATAATATAACATTAATTTAGAGCGGATTTTAACGGTTCTAATGATATTTTTTTTTAATTCTAATGATATCAATGTATTCAAAGGAGGTTTTCATTTATAATTTCCAGGTTTAAAAATAAGCATATACAAAACGGCCCGCAGTTGGCATCGCGTCATTTTGACGTCACCCGTTATGACGCCGACTGCGCTTCTAATATACAGTGCGTACAAGTTTGGCGCCAAAACTTCATACTTACTGTTTATCCCACAGGTCGCGAAACGTCTTGTTTTCTTTTTTTCAATTATTTTGCAATTAAATTCTTTAAATTTATCCAAATTGTTGGGATCAGAAAGGATATATGAATGTAGGCCAATCCGGAACATCTAAGAATTTGCTCATGTGGAGAGGAAACTACTAAAACTCTTCAAGAGAAGCTGGCTTGTTGACAGTAGTCAACAGGCCTTCCGTTCCACTAGAGGAGTGTTCGGCATTTCGTTCCCTACTTTGGTTTATTTTACCAATTGCCTGCACTATATTGACCATGTATGATACTACCTCTCGTGTGGGTTCTTGTAGACAAGGACTAGATTCAACCCTGTTTGCTTTCTGCAGCCGATACACAATTTTTTTTTTAAACAGTGTAAATCGACTGTAAAAAGTCCTTGTATTATTTAATTATTTTATAAAAACGATTGTTCTACCCGAAAACATTGGCTTGCTTGCTATAAGTTGGTTGAACAAATGTTTTTTCGTAAATAAGGACACACGTTTGTATTGGACTTTTTTGAGCTATTTATATATTCGTAATAAGGGTAAGTTTTTTGTTTTATCTTCTCATGTGATTGGTTAAGAGACCTCGTCGTGCTAAAATCAAAATCATGCAAAAATAATTACTCTAGTGCCATAATCCATGGAGAAAATACGGGAATACGTGTTAATGGGAAAAAGTCAGACCGCGTTTTACCCTAACCATTCTAAAATTATGACACTAAATGCATGCTCGATTTAGTCGTTTTAATCCCCCAGCCAGGTTTTGACGTGATCTTGACATTTGATTTGAAACCAAAAGAAAAGAATGAATGAAAATCGATCAGATCTTGTCTTGAGATTTTTTTGTTCTAGCTTTAATTTTATTAAGTTGTATTTTATTTCTTTTGAACCTGTATATTTAGTACGAAAAAATATGTCTAGGTACCATTGTTGGAATGGACTGTATAAGTCCGTCAATAAATAAATTATAATAATAGAAAAATGACTATATCTTGAAAGTGTACAAAATCTGTCCAGATAAAAGGAAAAAAAAGTTAATTTATAAGTTGGAACCTAGGTACCTTTTTTCCCCTTTATTAGGGCCTTCTACCAACCGATGATACAATCAGCCAAAAACAAGTTTCATTAATTTCCAATAAACATAAGAATAACACAAACAGAAAGGAATAACAATATAGATACAAACAATAGACAACAAATAGTAATTGTAATAATAAATATACTAAACTAACAAAATTTCAAGATAAATTGAAATAAGCACTAACAGAAAAAAACCCACTTAAACCTGATAGCGCCTATTTAACAGAAAAGAGAAACTTACAGTTAGAAGGAAGATAGAACTTAATAACTAAAAAAATAACAACAAAATAATCAAAATATTAACAAACATAGGTAATCATATTAATAATAAATTTTAACTAATTAATTTAAATTAAAAAATAAAGGCATAATAATGAGTACCTTTGTACCTAGGCACAGTTGGTATCTAGGTACTTGTTTATGATTTAATTCCAAAAATCTAAAAATTATTTTTATTCAAATATTTAATTTAATTAAACACCTAGGTACTTTTTTATGAAGAAGGTGTATTTGTGGATGTCTATATAAATTGTTTATGTTTTTTATAAATATTTTTGTTTTTTATGAACATTTTTGTTTTTTATTTTGTTTATTATGGTAATTATAATTAGGTTAATTGGTTTAATTACGTTTTTTTTATTGTTCTTATTTTGTTATTTTTTTTAACTTTGTTAAATATATTTCATAACTTTGTTTAATGTTATTATCTTAGGCATGTTTCAAATTTTTGTAAAATGTTTCCCTCGGCACGGGACACCAGTGAGGGAACATTATTCTGTATAAAAAAAGAATACAAACTATGTTAAAGTATAAATAAATAAATAAAATAAATGTATTTGTATGAAAGTATTAAGGTTCGTGTAAGCGTGTGCATCCGTTAAAACCGGGAGAAAGTGTATCGAAGTCAGATAGAATGAGTCGTTTTTTTTTTTTTTAATTAATGGGCATGTTAAATTATTAAAATAATTTGAACAAGAACGATACAGGAAAGAGTGTGCATAGTTAGTGCTAAAGACTAGCAGATTAAATAAATACTTATTTCGACAATTTGACAAAAGATTGCTTTTGAGCCAAAGCAATCTCTTCAATGAAAGTGAAAGGAAATAAAATAAAATAAGTGGGAATCGAATCCTGATTTTGTTTATGAAAGCTAAATGTATAGTGGTGCCGTTAGCTGTTCCGGAAGCCATTTTTTATGACAAATATTCACAAAATAATTTATTCTTCTGTAAAACAATATTTTCGTCAATCATTGAATAAAAAATATAGGACTGGCCTCAAGGCAGTACTTGGATGAATAGAGACCAAAAAATAAACAAGCATAAAAACGTATTGTATTCCTTTCATGCTCATTCCATTCAAACACACTAAATACATTTCGGTTTATTTAAAGTAAATTGAATTAATTATTGACCATTATTTATTTTCCCGATTTTCAAAGAAAAAGTCCATATAATAGGTTTCCGCAGAACAAAAAACCCAAAAACCTTCATTGTTAAAATTGTTTTGGAGAATCTTTTTATTTTAGGGTGAAAGTCAATTTATTTATTAACAAAAACATTTTAGAGAAAGGAATACGGAAGTTTAGCTATCTACAGGGCTTATGACCAGTCATTACCTGGTTTAAGTGGCCACTCTGTGTAACATTCACCATTCTGCCAATATTTGAATATTTACATTCTTCTATCTGTTAGTCTTTTACCAAAACATTTGGACAAACTCAAAATATTGTTATGATATATTATTTTAATTGTTTATTACATGATACAAAATCACAATAATAAAAAACGATGCATAGGTACCTAAAATTTAAAATTATCATACTATTAATACTAAGCATTTACTTTGTCGTCAAACATTTTCATCGTCATCGTAATTCCTTTTCCGCACCTAGCGGTGCATAGGGCACTGCATTGGAGAAATTCCGAGAAATTTCTGTGTATTAGGAAAATATCGCTTTTTTTGACAATTTTAAATTTTTACTCTGAAATACGGTAGAATGAAAAAAGTTTTTTTTTTGTATTAGTGGCATATTTTTTTTTTAAATTTGTAATTTTAAATTCTCGTGAAAACCGTTCATTGCATTGACCACGCCCCTAATACGTCACGAATAAGTTAAATTTTGAACTTTGAGACTGTTCAAATTTAAATAGAATATCGTCACAAACCTTGACTTCACTATTGTCAAGATCAAACATGTCGCGTTTTTGTAGAGACATGTTTTTAAACAATTTTATTTCAAAAGTTTTTTATAAAAACGTTTCTTAACAATATACATTTTGTTGTTGAACGTACAATTATCTTTCTTAAATCCTTAAATTCTTTTATCAGTATTCGTTCTATGTGATATTTCTCTATTCCATAATTGAAGATATATGTTTGTGTGAAATTATATCGACTAATATCTACAAATTGTGTATTGTGTATTTTAAAATTTTAAATTGTACCTGCAGTGTGGCTGAATACCAAGTTCCCTGATAGCGTGAGCTGATTGCCGACAAGGAAGAGGACTGAACACTAGGTTAGTCAGTGTTATAACATGTTGATTTTCTCTGGTCCGAGTACATATTTTTTTCTAGTAAATTGTTGGCTGCATCCATTAGCTAGCATTGTCAGTTTGGAGAAATTAATTTGCTGTCCGCTATCACAAATTTGTTTCAAATACAAAAGGTGAATTCTGTTTACACAATTCACCACGACCTGTCATTGTCTAGTTAAAGTGGCCATAATAACTTCCGAGGGGATAGAATCCAGTTCCTGTCAACAAAAATTTGGATATACTCAAAATCTTGTTCACAAATTTTATGCTTTTATGGTTTATTACTTTTTTCGTTTATTAATAATATTTGTGTAGGAATAAAGGTGGCTGAGAGTTGGTTGGAGATTGTTAGAGATTGAGAAACAAGACACGAGGTTGCTGTTTGATGGTTATTTATTACATGGCGAATAAATAATGAATTATGTCGGACGAGTGTTACGTCGATGATGGGTAAAAGAGGTTGCACTTAAACTACATGCTGGAACTAAGTGACGTCGTCGAGCTGGACTGACTGACTGAACTGAACTTGATGGGCTGACTAACTGGCGTTGCCACGCCCTGAGGTATCTTTATAGGCGACGTTCTTTTGTAATTCATTTCTTCATGGTAGGGACGATGTTAATTTACTGCAGACCGATGATCCCGATGATATTTCCAATACTGATAGAGTTGCATTAAATGTGATATTAGATTCTACAGAAAATGCTGACATTGCTTTCTTCGGTCATCAGACTATTTCAGGTGAAACGTTTTAGTACGTGTGTCATCGATAAAGGACTATGAATCCTACATCAGTAAAAGATTTGCGTTATTTAAAAAACAAACTAACAAACAAACAACCACGCCGTTTGCCCGTAGGGGTAGACAGAGAGGATAGAACGCCATATCACTATATCTTTGCATACAGACCCTGCTTCCTCTACATTTATACATCTTCTCATGCACGCACGCTGATCATTCCAACTTTTAGCATGTTCATCTTCAAGTATTTGAAAGACTTGATCGTGCCATGTCTTTTTCGATCTTCCTTGTTTTCTGCATCCATCAACATTTGCATCGTAGATCATTTTATCCGTTCTTGCTGTCTATTCGCTCTACATGTCCAAACCAAAGCAGCACCCTTTTCTGGATTCTGTCGATAGTGCATATCCCAGTCTCAAGCAGTTCATGGATTTCGACATTTGTACACCTATCATACATCGTTTTACCACACATTCGCCTGAGGGATCGCATTTCGACAGCATATAACCTACTTTCATCATCATTTTTCCAATTCCATACTTCGCTCCCATACATTAGAGTTGGCACTAGAACTCCATTGTGAACTGCTAGTTTTGTCTCCTGCGATAAACATTTGTTTGCCAAAGTAGATTTCAGTGCACGGTTCACCCTGTTCCCGGCACTCACCCTCCTCTCAATATCTTTCTCGGTCATTCCATCTCTAATAAATATACTTTCTAGGTACAAAAATTCTTCTACCTGATTTAGAATATCTCCGTTCACACTGATCTCACATTGAGTTATATTTTCATCCCTTTCAAATACCATCACTTTCGATTTATCAACATTCATAAGCAAATCTCTTTTCTTGCATACATCGTAGACTTTTGTTACCAAGAATTGCAGGTCTTCTTTGTTGCTAGCAAGAAGAACAGCATCATCAGCATACAGAAGACAGCTAACAATTATACCCACATTATAGCTCCCATTCTTAAATCTTTCAGTTCTTTCATACAGTTATCGATGTATATGTTGAACAACCATGGTGACATTACACATTCTTGTTTAACTCCTTTAGGAATGTTAAACCACCCGTTATTTAAAAATTATATTTATTGCATTCAATTACTACATTTTTACTATGTTTTTACTTAATTTTTACTTTGTTTTTACTACATTTTATACCATGTTTTTACTCAATTTTTTACATTGTTTTTCACTTTGTCCTGTTTCTTTATAACTGTTTCTATATATTGATTCCTGTTTTTTTATATTTTTTTGACTGTCTTAGAACGGGGTAAATAACCCTAGTTAGGCAGTCAAAGCAACTTTTTATAAATTATAATTTTGTTTATGTTATATAATATGATAATAAATAAATAAAATTACGCTCAGTGTACCTCAATATATATTTTTAATTTGTCACCATCAATCTAATTTCCCCAATTTTGACAGTGTTAGGGTATGTTAGTACAGGGGCTTGTTAGTAAATCTGGAGAACCAACTCTGGTCGGGAAACCAGAACTGTCGCTACCCTTCCACAGACCATTCTGTAACAGTTCATACAAAGCAACCTTTTCAAAATTTACGGATTTAAAGATACTCTGGCTCAGATATTTATAAAAAAATGAAGCCTCGATAGGAATAATAAAAATATTAAGCTTAAAAGTCTAAAATATCACAGTTAAAAAAATGTATAACTTATATTTACGAGAGTTTTTCATCTAAAATATAATTAAAATCAAGAATAATTTTAATTATTAATATTACGCAAATTGGGACAAATTCCAATTTGTGTCTTTTGATGACAAACTGTCAGATCAACGTTCACCTGTTTCCTCAAATACGTCTTTTTATCCAATGAACGTGTAGTGTCAGTTTTCTACTTAATCATTTTAAAATTAATTTAACGATAAGTAAAATATCCGTACAACCCTTATCAGGCTTGACACATTGAGTATAAAGGTAAACAAGGGGAAATTATTTTTCGACTGTACCGAGAACTGTCGCAAAATATTTTTAGTTGCTTTACGTGACAACATATCGTATTAGTTCGGATATACGCTGTCTCGAATATAACGCCATCTATATATTTGTCGGCCTCGTGGTGTAGTGGTCGGTACGTTTGTCTACCATGCGAAAGGTCTCGGGTTCGAATCCTGACATGGTTGACGTGAAATATTTATTTAAAAATATGTTTTTGCACTAAAATATTTCATAGTCCCTGTACCGTCATGTAACAAAAATGATCAAGATACACCGCAATTGGTGTACCAATGCAGTACCCTATGCATTATTAGGTGCAGAAAGGGAACGATGATGATATTTTTGGAGCAGGAATAAAAGAAAAATAATACTAATCTTTAACCCCGAATACGACGCGAACGTTTTTTTTTTTAGAAAAATATTTTGAGTAAAAATCATGACTTTATATTTTTACGTATATAACAAAAATAAAAAGGTATTTGTGTACATAGGTGTTAAGAAAAAACGATGCATTAGAAAAAGAAATTAAATAAGTAAATTTTCTGTTTTATTATAATTTTAAAGTTATTTATACATATATTTTTTTTAAAGTATAAGTATAATTCCTTTATGAAATTTATTTTTATATGTTTATTGAAATCATACAGTGTTTGATAAGATATAAGGTATAAAATAACAATTTTTCTTAGTAACAAAAGTCTACGATGCATGCAAGAAAAGCAATTTGCTAAAGAATATCGATTTATTTTAAATTTGTCACCAGTGTAATTTTTCTATTGGTAAGGTAAGTCATGTAGTGTTGTAAGTTCATTATACAGTGTTTTTGACTATTCTACGTGTCTTTACTTTTTTAATGAAGTAGTGTTGTTGTAATTCAGAAGAAATTAAACAAAAATTACTGGTAAACAAATAGATAGAAAAAGAATTGTAATAATTTTACAAAATATCTATTGATCGTTTTAATGAGTTATCCATTATGGTAAAAGTAAAACAATATATTTAGCCTCTTTTACTTGGCATGCGCGTAAATAGAATATTGGATTAACTGTAGATACTAGGCAATTTATTGTCTAGACATTATCGAAAAGTCAATGCCGATATAATTAATTTAAATTTCTATCAAAGATACAATAAAACGATAAATGCGATGCTACATAAGACTACATCATGAGATTGCTAACTCTTCTGAAATTTAATACTCAATTGAATTGAAAAAATGGCTCATAAGAAACGGAAGAATTCAGGTGGAAGGGTTCCTAAGAATTTAATTCTGCCTTTAAGAATCAATATTTCTTGTGTTATTTACGGACCGGACCTATTTATTTTACATTTAATAATTTTAAAGTAATTTTTCAATTCAGTAATTCTGCTTTAAATCTATTTTTAAATTTCAATAAAAAGTCTGATTTGTTGAGTTGCGTATTTTATTAATGAAGTTTTTTTTTTGTGTTGAAATTTTAGTTTACCTAATTGAATTATAAAAATAAAATAATAAATTCATTTTCGTAATTTGTATTACTATAAATTCATACTTTTGGTATTATTAAATATTCATATAATGTACAATATATAAATATGTGGCTTTTGAACAGGGTTTTTCGCATTGAGCTATAATATCCCAGGATACATAAGTATGGAAATTAATTAGAACAAATATTCGATATTTTCAATCCAAATTCTGTTTATGAATTAAAACAAATTCTCTCTCGTTATTCATTAGAAAAATAATGGATTTTTTCCAAAACATATATTTTCCTGGAATACGTGATTTCTTTATTCTTTATTTAACATGTTAGACATAATTTAAATTGAACATTGGTGGATTTATTGCCAAATAGCTTCTTCCAACCAACTGATGATAATGATTTCACTAAATAAAGGTATTATTTAGTTAATTAAAGTTTTTTTTTATTTTTCATTTTATTGCTCAAAAAACTTTATTTTTTAAAATACTAATGTTGTATTATTTTTTAAAATTATTATTATCTAGTTATTCTCAACTTAACTGTGTTTTATATTTATATTTAGAACATAAGATTTTCTCATGGTTTTTGACTTTTTTATTTAGAGATGTTATGTTTCTTTTTTACTTTTTGATTTTTGTATTATATGTTCACTAAATTTTTTAGTTTTAATTATTCTATCATTTCATTCTATATACTACATGTTTATTGTGCACTGCTGTGATTATTTCTGTAAATTATTTTTTTTTTGTAAAATGTTCTTTGAACCGTTGATATATAAATAAATATAAAGAGATGAAAGGGAATGACCAGCGGAGGGAGCAAGTATCGTCACGTCATATGACGTAGACTTTGACATGTAAAACAAGTAGTACAGTAAAAAGCACGGACTGTTTACATCGGCTTACTGTATGTTCTATTCAGTATGTCACTCCTTTCCGTATACGCGTCACTTTGTTTATCGTTTTACTATACGCCCGACTAACTGAGCAGGACCGAGACAGGAGATAATTTACGACTGGTAGCATATTAATAAAACGTTTTTTAACATTAAAATATCTATTTTAAACAAGAGTTGATTAAGACTAAAACATTACTTACCGGTGAAAGGTTATACCATCGCTTTTTTTATCTTTTCCAGATCGATTTGTGCAGTGTCTTAGCGTAGATTTATATGCATTTTAGTAATTGCGAGGAGATAAAAGTTCTAAAGTAGCCGGAGAATGCTTGCATTAGACTCAGGTCCGTTCTATCAAACAAATACCAATTGGCCGCAGGTTGAAGGACCATATTTCGAACGCTCATGTTTACTCTAGTTGTATACGACAATGGTTTTTCGTGAATGTCTTCTTACAATATTACATGTCAAAATATTTTTGTTAACTATTTAAATTCTAACATAAGCACTTTTTTTTGTATTGAAATAAAGATACCTTCAATTTTTTTGCCAATAAACGTCGTATTTTGGCATCAAAACAAAAACTGAAAAGAATTGAACCTTCATCAACAAAGTTCTCAGATTTATTTTAAATTTGAAAAACATGCGTGTTCAAAAATATCGCAATGTCATACACTGTGTAAATTGATAGCCTAATTCAGCAATAAGGAAATTATCCAAAGCTGTATTTTAAAATATGTAGATTTATATCTATTTTTGATAATATTATGCGGTACTGACAGAAATTCTCCAATTAGGAAGTTATCCAAAATTGTTTTTGAAAAAGGTATTCTGGACACAATACGTAAACTTAATTGTTTGGGAAGACTACTCAAATTTCGAAGTCTTTGAATAGGCACTTTTAACTTTTTTTTAAAACTGACTAATAAAATAAAAAAAAATACTACTTATTAGTAGCGTAAAAAATATTGTAAAATTTATGATTTTGAGTTCCCGCGAAAACAGTCATTGCATTAATTAGGTGCGAATGTCCGATCTTTACATTATTAAGAAATATGCGTGGGTTGCGTAACGCGTGGTGGAAAATTCTAAATAGTCACCCTTATTCTTGATACGATAGACCTCGGAATATATTACGCGTATTACAAACACTAAAAACGTGACTTGTCTGTAAAATAATATCCGAAAAGATATGAGGAAAAGTAAATAATTTACTCTGGAAGTTTTACGCGAAAACACCTTAAACTTTAGACATTTTTATATTACGTATTATTATAATATACCTACTCGTATTATAATCTTCCAAGAAAAAAGTACATACAAACATGCGCAAGTAATCTCCCCGGTCTGTCGTGCGCCGGAAGGATACGTTATTATTCATTCATGATTATTTGCAGTTCATGAACGCAATAGACGAAAATAGTTTGTTAAAAATGACCTCACTTGCCGAGGACACTCGAAAATATTTTGAGTTTGTCCTAATGTATGTAGACTGGATTTTATTTTATTTATTAGGGATATAAACAGTAATACATGTAACAAAAATACAACAAATAAAATATACAGAGAATAAAACCAATGACAGATATCCACAGAAATACATTAAATACACGTACAATACATACTAGTGTGTTTGTGTGAGTGTAAGTGAGTGAGAGGGTGGGTGAGTGGGTGTTATATTGGAATGAGGGTGGACATGTGTGTAAATATTGCACAAGTGTCAAGTGTCGAAAATATAAATATATTTAAAATATTAAGAATTAGAGATAAAATATAATAAAATAAAATAAGATAAAATAAGACTTTATTGTTGAAACTAAGTATAAGACAAAAAAGTATGTTTTAAGACGCGCATTTTAAATGTTATTCTTTTACAATCAAATGGATCAATAAGGGGAAAGTTCAAATTATATTCACTAACAAAACGTATAAGTGGAGAGTTCTGGGCATAGTTCGTACGAACTGCTGGCAGATGAAATAGAGAGCTCGACGTGTGACGGGTGCGGTAGCCGGGGACATTTAATGATAACTCCGACAAAAGAGCCGGACTATCAAGGCGTCCACTAAGTATGTCATGAAGCACCCCCATGTCCAACAGTAGACGGCGATCTTCTAAAGTAAGCAAGTGGTGTTTTTTGCAGGAAGACATATAATTGAGATCGGTATACCTGCATCTCCAGTTAAGATGTCTAAGAAATGTCCATTGAATTTTTTCGAACTTTTCTTTATGTGTGACATATTGTGGAGACCAAACAGAAGAGGCATACTCGAGCAAACTGCGAACATGAGCAAAGTAGACCATTTTAATACACGCGATATCTTTAAATACTTGACATGTACGAAGTACAAAACCAAGGTTTCTATGTGCACGGGTCAGTATGTCATCGAAGTGATTCTCAAATGTAAGTTTGCTATCAAGAATATCACCAATAATATGCTTATACAATATACTTTTTAAAATTTTTACATTTAAAATATACAAAGAAGACTTTACATACAGAGAGAAATTACAATATGTTAAGACAGTTTTAATCATTACGTATTTATGCTTTTATTTACTTTCTGTGTACTTATATTATTTATATTATATAAAACACAATAAAAGAACAAAAAATATCATATACTATACTTTGTGGAGCAGGTGATTCGATATTGGTTTGAGCGAATGATACAATCTATTTTACTTCTACCCACCTCCACTATCCATCTTTTTATAGCCATTTTAATTATTTTCTCTTTATCAATTGTTTTAATGGACAGTAAAAGTAGGATGTAGATTTTAATTGCACATTACTCAAAACCCCTTTTTCCGAAAGTGGTATTAGTTTTTATTTGTTTAACCTTTCCCTCACTTAGAAAACAAAAATTACACATAATCCGAACGGGGGGACCAAATGACCGCAGCGCCAACTTGTATATGGCATTAGGAGAGTAAAATTATTATTTTTTTAAAGGAATAACCTGCTAAGCTTCTATTTTGAGGCTTGTCAGCAGATGGGATGGAGGAGATATGGAAGAAGGTAATAAAAATAACCCTACAATACCCAGACCAATTGCGAAAAAAATCTTTCTTGGATTTTTTTCTTGCAACTGGCGGGAATCGAACCCGCGACACCAGTTTCACAGTTGGCCGACTAACCAACTGCGCCAAGGCGTGTTTATGACTGTGCAATAATTTATTTATGTTTTCGCGTACACAAACATATTTTTCTCATTCATGCGTTTTGTTCATTTTAGTTAGTTAGCCGAATGATTATTGACCCTTGCATTATTTACGTTTTTTTTTATTTAATATTAAATAATATAAAAAAATCAACTATTTCAAAATTTATAAACTAAAACAGTTAAATGCTTATTTCTATTAATTTCACGAAAGCAAAAAATATACGGAAAATAGCTTTAATAATATTTGAGTTCTCGAATTAAAATCGGTCCGTGGGGGATTCGAATCCCCCCCTTCGGTCCGGCTAGTTGTCTTTGTATTGAAGATCTAGTGTTTATATTTTTTGTATGTGTTGTATTGTTGAGGTTATGTCTTTCGTTTGAGTAAGAATAGTTTTTGAATCTGTAAGCGAGGAACATTTTAGCGTATAATTGCTTTAGTTTCATAAGTTCTGCTTTATGAAATATTTCTTTAGTAGATGTCTGTATCGGAACTCTAAGTATTATTTTAATTATGGATGATGTGCACAAATACACTATTGAAATTGAAAATTTTATTTTAAAGATGGTTCTACAATGCAATATTTCATTGTCTTTTGACTAGTACCTAAAACGTAAGACTAATCACCTTACTCGTACCTTCCATGTAATGAGATTGATCCAGATACGGTACGGAATACCAATGTAGCGCTTTATTCATCACTGGGTGTGGATAGAGAC
Organism: Micrasema longulum; assembly: GCF_059751315.1. Lineage (NCBI taxonomy): Eukaryota > Metazoa > Arthropoda > Insecta > Trichoptera > Brachycentridae > Micrasema > Micrasema longulum. Next base: position 41,651 of record NW_028279770.1, read on the forward strand.
ATGATAATGATGATGATACAAAATTAAAAAATATAGATTACACAAACATCACTCTGTTAGATTTAAAATTTACACTAAAAATGCATTATGTAACTTAGTAGACATAATAATAATAAATATGTACATCTCCCTTTCCCTCCTTATCCTCTCTTCAAGCATTCTTGTTCTAATCCCGCCCAATTTACAGTAACTTAATGTTCTTAAAATAAATATTTAAAAAATCTTTGATAATTGAAAAATATTTACGAGTACATGAAAATAACATTTTTATATGTATAAATTAGATGTATTTATTTGATATGTAATATATTTTCTTAACTAACTTTGTATACTATGTGGATATCTGTTATTAGTTCTGAGTTTATGCACTATATCTGTTTGTTTACTATAAATATGTATGTAGAACTGTTGATTTCCCAAATAAATTAAAATAAAATATAATGATTTCTGATTTAGAAATTATCACGTAGAAAACACAAGCTTTTAACCAATGTTTACCCAATCAAACGCAGGCAAAATTATACCGGCCTTATTATGGCCGCCATACCCGTCTGAGCCAAAATTTCAATTACTAAGGGTACTATATCCGACAAATTTAAATCAAGGAAGTATTGAAAAATTTCTGCTTAGGCGACGAAAATGGTTTTTGCGAGGAATTCAGTACTATGAAGAAAAGTAATTTCGCCTGAGTTCGATAGGGATCATGTTAGGATCTGTGTTAGGATTTTGCCGGTAGTGTCTTGATGATTTGATGTTCCACTGTGATTTGTTATAGATACGTATTATTTTTCTTCTGTTGATTGAGTGCATGTTGTATAGGGCAAATTATTCTTATGTTTCCTATATGTATTTGGGTTTCGTGTCGTTTGATTGATTTGTTTGTATTACTACGTTCTTCTTCCTTTCCGATGCGGGATCTGGAGCGTACGGCCGCGGTCTCAATTTAGAACTAACACTGTATTCCTCCACTGTAATACTGGGAAATTAGAAAAGGGTGATTGTGCTGACCATGTGTATTTGATTGATCACAAACTGATAAAACTGCAGTAAGGGGTACAATGAAAGTTTTTAAAGTTTATTTGTTTTGTTATTTTCGCGGTTTGATTGTAAAGAAATATTAAATTTTCGCTTAATTAGTTTAAAAAAAAAAAAAAAAATTGATATTGATATTGATATGCGAAACTGAAGAAAGACTCAAGACTTTATGAACAGTTTCGGGAAAGGGGTGGATGCTTTCATTGCTTAGGCGACTATGGAAAAAGGTTCCATCAGAATGCCTGTACGAGGTTTTTGTGTAACCTAAATTACTTAATAGCGAGAATTTGAATGTAGTTTTAAGAGTGTTCAACGTCTGTATTAACATATTAAGTTTTCCAAAACAATGTCCATGTTTACGATCTATAACTGGATTCCGCAGAAGGGAAAAGACCACTGTATACGATTGCTCTGGGAATAAAATAGTATAGATGATGTCTTCATTACATGACATATAATATACTCATATGTCATTTTTGAATAAACTTAAAAATGATTTAACTATTTAGGTGCGAAGGTTTTCACGGTCACTGTTATCAATATTATGTATCTTTTTTGGGTGATACCGTGTATGTTAACATACACGGTATCACCCAAAAAAGATACATAATATTGATGCTTTTTACTTTGTAAATATGTATTTTAACTGTTACTAAATGAACTGTAAATTATTTTTTTAATCTCTTTACTAAATTATTATATTTTTTTTTCATATACATTAATGTATTACCTTTATCATTAAATTGAAATAAAAAAATTATATTAAAATAAATTACTTAATTGAATTGTGAAATTATTTTAGAATTAAATTAAAATTTTACATACATGATCTAAACTTTGCTTCACCATGAAAAAACTAATCTATATTATACTGATGTCAACTTCAGGGTGCCTGGAAGAATGACTAAACAGGTGCCACAGTGTTGTAGCAACAATTCACAGACAGTGTATACTTGTAATGCCGTATTAAATAGACTTCATGAACTCGGCAATTGTTATTCCCACGTATCTAATTAATTTAGTGTAGGGTATTGTTCCTATAGAACAAACCTTTTGAACTTTTCAAAGATGGTGAATGGTAATTATATTAATTTATTCATGCATTTCATAACATTCACAGTTTTTTGTTCACTTTGCCCAGCTGTATGAAACAGTACTTAAGATTTTCTTTTTGTATTACTGTGGAATGTTTTATTATTTAAACTTTCTACTGAATATGCGGTATAATTTTAGGTTATTTTTAAAAATATAAATCTTGTATAATTTTTAGGTTTAATTTTTTAAAATAAATCTTGGGGATAAGGAAATTTATGTTTTTTTAAAAAAATATTTTTTTAAATTAAGCCAAATATTACAAATGTTTGTAAAAGGCAAATTTGCCGTTTTTGTTAATAAAATAAAATAAAATAAAATAAAATATGAATATTTTTTTATTGAATGTTTTTTATACTGATGTATCATATTATTAATACATTTATTGAAGAGTCCCGACTGAACACAGAATTTAATAAAAATTCGGGACAAGAAAATTCATAATGAAGAAATATTACATTTTTTAAAAACAATTTTAGATCAATAAGGGTCGAGTAAGGGAAACACTGTCGATTAAAAAATATTATTTTTTTAGTTCCCGCATTAAGAGTTCATTGTATTGGCCGCGTCCTTAATACCTCACGATTCGTATAAATTTTGAACATTGTTTGTGACCATTTAAATTGAAATGGAACATCGGCATCGTCACGAATCTTGACGTCACTATTATCAATGTCAAACTTATCGTGTTTTTGATGATACATATTTTTTAACAATTTTATTTGAAATATTATGTATGAAAATATTTCTCCGGCTGGATTGATTTTGAAGGTACAATTAAGTTTTTGAAATCTATTTCACATATTTTTATCTATTGAGCTATAGTAAAGTTGTGTATTGTGTGAATTAAATTAAAAATAATGTGCATGTTACAGTGTGTAAAGTGTTCACATAAACCTGCCAACGACATGTCATAAGCTCTGTTAATTCCTAGACTTTCATATTCCCTTCCCTAAAAAGCTCTTCATATCTGTTGTAATAAGTTTTTTTTTGTATATCTCATACGTATGGCACTTTCTTTATTTACAGGAGAATGAATTTCTTTAAATTTTTCCATACAGTAATTTGCAGATAACCAGGAAAAAGTTTGAAGCCATATTACTCCCGATTGGATAAAGTTTATGACTTGATTTATGTTTTGTTTTCAAAATACGATTCGTTTTCTTATCTCAAAATAATATTAACAACCTGTTAAAAAAAAACTAAATTGTAGAATTTTCGAAAATTTAAGATATTTCAAATTAACGGGTTAATTTTATATCATCAAACTTTGGTTGTAAATCTATGAAAAATCATATTTAAAAAAATAATGAATTAAGGTAGAAACCTCATTACTAATAATAAGTTTATGTAGACGGTTGATGTTGCATTTGTCAGAAAAAAAACAAAATCAAAAAATTATTGAAAATCAGGTATCACTTATAACATAATTTTGGAAAGACAAGCAATAAGGCGATTTAGAACGATTTGTATGGAAAATTTATACGATTTTGCAATGAACCAATCATTATTGGCCGTTCGATGAAAATTATGATCCAATTTTTTAAAATAAAAATAGTTTTTTTTAAAAATATTTTTTTGCTTTCATATTTCGCCTTCTCAGAAAAAATCTAAAATTCCTTCTTAGATTTTATTTACTAACTTAGTTTAAAGGATTATTCCTATTTCTCCACAAAAAAATCAATCTACTGTCCCTGTTCATCACACTATTCGTCTTTTTTTTAACCCATTGTAAGGTACATAAAGATATAGCCAACGTTTTAAATTTTCTCTGTACGTAATGATTGAATCTAATTTTGTTGAAAATATATGTAAAGAGAAATTAGGACCCGAAAAAGGCATTTAAAAAATATTTGTATTTCTTAAATGGGTCGATTTATAATACTAAAAATACAGAAACCTGTCCTGATTCACCCAAAATTACGATCCGGTATTTCTTAAATTGTTAAGAACTGTTAAAAAATAAACATAATTCTTGACATGGACGAATAACCGTTTAAGTAGGTACTTTAAGTACGTTAACGCGTCTTCGTTTCCGTGCTCGGAGGGCTGGCCATACAAAATTAGCGCGTAAAGACGCGTGCCGTTGTACGCGCTTTACGCTTCGAGATCAAATATTCAGAATAATTTCAGATTTTGTACACCTGAAAACATCTGTTAAAAGTTTGATGAAAAACTAAGACAAAAGGAATTATTTAAATTATTGACATGAAAGCGGTTTATATAAGAGTTTCTAAAATTTGTCTAAAATTTCGTGGCCTGCTGGGAACTGCCATGGTAATACCTAGCGGCACAGAAAAGGTTAAGGAAATATTAGTGTAAAAATATATTTTTAATAAATAATATTCCAAAACATAGCTAGCTAGAACCCAAAATCTCGGGCATGCCGGGCAATCACTCTAACCAATACATCACGAAACGGATTAATCTCCACTCGATTTTCTTTTTCTAGATTTTTACCGAAGACCACGCGATTTGAAAACACAACAGAACTGTATGTTTTTATTCACTCCGACGCCGACGCGGACAATCTGTACTACAAAACAAGTAAGTATAGAAATAAATATAGGCAAATTTAGTTTTAGTAGGCATGCTTGGATTTGACGAAGGTCCTAAACAAATATTTTCCGTACGGTTTTATGTCTATATTTTCGCGTCCCCTCATGCTAGAGATTTTAAATAACGAAATGAAAAATGTTTTTTGAACGACCAGTAACTTATATAAAATATTACAACAAAGATAAATTCATCTTTTTAATGGGAAATATTTTATGACAAAGACATCAGTATTAAAGATGTCGCGAAAATTTGGAATTCTTAATATAATACTTACAAAAATCGTATTGAACATATTCAAAACTATTTTCTTAGACAATAAGATTTCAAAAATAATGTTTCATTTCCAAGTAGAACTGAGACCGCTAATTTTCATAGGGTTCGAAATCTCGCAACTCGGCGTCCCATGTTGGATATGAGCTTTCTCTACAAAATCGTTAATAACATAATTGATAGCACAGAAATTGTTAAAGCCATTTCATATCGAGTCCCTGTCCGTAGAACTCGTCAATCTGTACTCTTTGACATTCCTAACTCGATGACTAATTATTTGAAAAATAGCACTCTTCGAAGAATACAGATTACATATAATGACAGTTTTAGTGACATCGACATATTACATTGTAAATACCTTTTTAATTTATCTTCGGCTTGACTTTTGACTTTTAACTTGACTTTTAATTTTATCTTTCAATTTTAACTTTTTAATTTTAATTCTTAATTTTAACTTTTAATTTGAAATTTTAATTTAAACTTTTAATTTTCATTTTAATTTGAACTCTTGATTTTAATTTTAACTTTTGATTTCAACTCTTAATTTATACTTATTCATATGTATATCTACTGCATATAATTAATTATTGTTGGTTGTGAACTTTTACAAAGAAATATAAATGTTCATGGAAGCAGAGAGAGAAAGAGGAAAGTAGAGTTGGAACTATACAATGTCTTCTCCCTTTTATGTACTTTTTATTTGATAATTTTATTTTTACTTTTTTAGAATTCAATTATTTTTTCCCTCTCCTCCTGCGTTCATAATAAATTAGTGTGAAATCTGTAAATTGTCTTACTTTTTTAAATTGTTCTTTTGTACCTTGTATTTATATAAATACTATGATTTCCTTAATAAATAATAAAAAACAAAAAAAAACAACCAGTCAGTGTATTTTAAATTTCTGAATTTATAATGTATAAAGTGAATTGTAAAAATTTATTGCTGTATACAAAAAAATGTTTCTTTTTCTGTTGGTCCTAGGTTGTTTGCAAGTTCAACTATTTGATGATCTTGTATTTAATTAATATACTAATTGTTTTATAACCAATTTTGTAGCCCAGTCCCAAGCCAGTTACCTCTTCTTTAATTTTATATTTTAAAGATTATAAAGAAAAGAGCTCAGACTGTCTCCTCGTCTGATAAAATCACTTTGCTAGAATTTCCTTAGATAATTCATTATCAATTTTAATTTTTGTTTTATTTATTTATTTTTAATAAAACATATAATACAAAAATTACATATTATACTCCCAGGAGTTATAAAAAACTCATTTGGGACCGTACATAAGAAAAAACATTTTTTTGACAATACATAATATCATACAAATTAATACATCCGAAAAAAAAAAAAAAACATTATTGTACAAGAAACACAAAACACCATCATATAAACTACATTAATAATTATCACTATCAAAAAGATTTAAGAAATATTTTTTAATTGCTCCACTTTTGAGTTTTTTTTTCAATTTTTCGTGTCTTAGCTCATCAGGCAGTTTATTATATTCGAAATGGCCAATATTTTCCAAGGACTTACTGCCAAACTTTGTTGAGCGAAACTTAGACACACGAAGATTCCTTGAATAACGCGTATTGTAATTATGAATATTATGACCAAATGTGTATTTTAAATTTGAGTGAGCAGAAAAGTTGATGATATTTAAAATAGTATTGGTTATGTGATGCAGTGGCATTACCTTGAAAGGAAGTATCTTTGTTTGTCGGTAGATATCCTTGACATGGGAATCCCGTTTAAGTCCAAGAATGTTTTTTAGAGCTCTGTTCTGAAGAACTTGTATTGTCTTTTGCAGTTGGTATTGAGATCTTGATTAGTCTTTACTATTGTATTGCATATTTCCTTTTTGATTAGAATTCTTATAGTGTATAACCCTGTCAAATTCCTTAGTCAAGTACCCAAAATATATGTAGGCACCTTTATAGTATTCTATTGTCTGTTCTCGTATATGTCTTAGAATGAAAATTGCGTCTGTGGAGGATCAATTTAATTTAAAACCCTGTTGTTCCTCTCTGTTAGTAATATTTTGGTGATGCCTCATTTCAGGTATACTCATAAGTAATTTAAGATTGTACACAACTAAGAAATTTGTCTATATTTTCTGCTCTTCAATTTCACAAAAACCAATAGATGGACCATGTGGTAACATTAGTGAAAGGGTGAATTTTACACAATGGCCATTTATTCATTATTTATTGTACATCTTGAAGTAGGGCACACAAAAACATATTTTTGTATGTCGTCTAACAATAACATTACGTATTTATTATTTATGAAATGTAGTGTAATTGAATTAAATTTTTATTAGCCAATGAGAGGTTATAAGCCCTGTAAATGCCTAGACTTCCATACCCCTACTCTAAAAATGGTCTCCATCTTTGTTGTACTCTTTAGATCTTAATAACTCCCTGGGGAGTAAATTTTAGTCCTTGCCTGCAGACAATTGGACAAACTCAAAAGAGTAGTAATAAGAAAACAATAATAAAAAATATTTTGTTTTTTAACCAACTGGTCCTAGAAGTACAAGAGCCAAAAAAGATTTTTAGGCGTTGCCTAGTAGGTGAAATAATTCAGGCAGACGAATCTCATAAAGGTTTTAGATACCTCATAATCATCATCATCATCATTATCTGTTTACACCAAATAGTGCAGAGGGCACTGCTTTGGTACACCAAACGCAGCGCATCTGAATCATTTCTGTTACATGAAGGTAAGATGATCAGTCATAGGCTTCAGGTGCCATTCAGAGATTATAAAATATATAAGTGTAAAAACACTTTTTGGGTTTTTTTATTTTATTTTGAATTTTTATTTATTAGAAAAAATATCAGTTGTTTTATAAGAATACAAAGTATAAAAAATAGTAGATAAATTCGGTTAAAGTTTTTCACAAATACAATAATTAAACACGTTACCCGGTAAAGAGAAAAAACAATATATTATGTGAGACAAGAGAAAAAAAGAGCACGTAAGAAGGTTAAGGGTTGAGGAAATTAAGTGAAGGAGTGAAGGAGAGGGATTTTCATAGCATGAATATTTCATGTCAGGCATGTTAGGAATCAATCCCGAGACCCTTTGCATGGTAGGCACACGCGCTAACCACTACACCACGAGGCCAACGAACGCTTTGGCTACCTAACGTCAAAAATCAACAGGTGGAAGAAAATGAATGTACAAACATAGGCAAAATAGAAAATGTTTTTTTATTTTTTTTATTTGAAAATTTATTTATAAACCCTTACGGATTATAACATTCATTTTACAAAAAATAATATAAACATTTTTCATTCATACTCTGTTGTTCAAACTAAGATTTTTTACATCAGTTTGTCTGAGTCTTTTGTTTAGTTTTGTCTGGTAGTTTATTGTATAATTTCAGTCCCTGGTTTATTAGTCTTGATTGTCCTTGTCTTGTTTTAGAAAGTTGTGCATGATATTTGTCTGATATTCTCTATTATGTCCATGTTGACTACAATTATTTACAAGTTTTAGTTTTTCGTCTACAATAACATTAGTAGCTAATTTATGGATACATTTTAATGATTCTTGTTGAAAGAGTTCAGTTATATTTAATTGTTTAGTTTGTTTAAAAAGTTTTCTAGTTGCAGTTAGATAGGGAAGGTCATATACTAACTTTAATATTTTATTTTGTTGTTTTTGTAGTCTGTTTATGTCAATATGATATCCTGTTCATCATAGTAGTTGTGTATAACATATTTTAGTTTACGCGGTGTGTAAAGTGGCTATTTTAACCAGCTAATGACAGACCACCACCCCTGTAAATTCCTAGACTTCCATATTCCCTTCTCTGAAAATGTTCTTTACCTCTGTTGTAATATATCAAATAATACTGAAGATAAAGGTCTTAAAGATACTGCGAAAAATTTAAAACCGGTCACTAGTTGTGACTTTTATAATAAATTACACAGGACTCCCACTAAAAACTTTCACTAACAAATTTATACGATAAAGGACTTTCGAGTATCAACAAAAGAAAATTTATGATTTACTTTTCCATTACCTACCCTCATTTATGGGGGTGTTTTTACCTTGAAATCACTTCACACAAGCACGTTGAATTGAAATATGAATTTACTGACGAAGGTTATTTTTTCGCAGTCTGAGGAAAAGTTATAAAGTTAACGAACACCTCTAAAAGCAATATTTAACTAACACGCATACCTTTTTTAAGAATAAGTATGACACGAGTCTACACAAGCAACGGGATACATAAATAAATTGTATAAATTTATTGTCAAAGAAAGAAAATACACTTTTGGATTACTCCGAGAAATAGAAAAAAAAAAAGTTTAACATTCAATAATGAGTTTAGTTTCAATATAATTCACAAAAAAAATGTAAAACAACCTCTTTACTCTCGGTTTCTGTATTAGGGCAAATGAAGAGTAACAGTTCTGTGTGAAATAGAACCAGAACCCTGGACGAGTGTTTTCGAGTCGATGGCTGCTATCAGGTAAAAATCCCGAAATCGATTGGAGATAAGTTCGTCTCGTGGTGTAGTGATCAGGGTATTCGCCTGCCAGGCTTGAAGGTTTTAGTTCGATTCTTGACAGGATGGACGTGAAATATTGGTTTTAAAAATGATTGCATTGGGTGTTAACATAAGTTGTGTCCGTTCATTTTCGAATTTAAAAATGAGCACCGAAAGTAAAACAAAATTGTAAAGGTTGAGTTGAATCATTCGAAGTAAAATTTTCCGCTCAACAAGATATTGTGTTTGCTTTAAAACGATTAGTGCATTATTTGATTACAAGCCTTATAAACGTCATGTCAAGTAGGTGAATGTGAGCATTTTCGAAACCGTCTTTTGTTCGCTTTTAATCGGGGAATAAAGCTACCTAAGTTGCTCGCGATATTTGCGTAGTGTAAAAATTATTAAATAATGCATAATAAATATATGCTCCTTCCTTCCAGGCCCATTTTTTTCCAACTATTTCTCCCACAAATTCAACTTTTTAAAAAAACACAGTGCACTTTGGTGTTGGCCACTAACGTTATGTGTTCTGTCAGCACGTTGGTTTTATATTTATGTGGAACAACTACTCTGTTGATGGTGGGTTTTTGCATGTTGGTGAAATTAGTGTCCTGACGAAGAAACGGGTACGTCTCGAAACCGGTAGACACAGAAAAGTCGGTAAGAGGTTACATATAGTTATTTACTAACATTAAATTAAATGTTGGACAGCAAAGTTAATGCGAATATTAGCAATAAATTTCCACTTTATTTCCGCTTGAGTAGGTTGTTAAATTAATGTTTACGAATAATGTTTATAATTAAATAAATTTAAATGAATTAGTGTATTTTTATTTGTGATACAGTCATTGTAATATATAATGATTTTTAAGAATGAATAATCTTTGTAACGATTTAGAAATCAACATTTCTCGGTTGTCAGATAAACAGTAAAATCTTTTCACTCCTAAAATAATTATTCGTTTTCAAATAAAATAAAGCAACACAAAAAAAGATGGCTAAAAAGCCTTCCACTTCTCTTTTATGAATAAATTAAGAGAGTTGTATTTTAAATGGGTCACGAATGATAAGTTAAATGCCGGTTTTTGAAAAAATATACAGTTATTATAATTTGTTTTACTGCTTATGACATATTTTAATGAGGAAAACCTTTTAAAATTACAATAAAGATGTATTTATGATTTCTTTCAAAATTTACGGGGGTGAACTTGTGTATAATTAAAATTTATTTTTAATAAGCATTTCATGGCGTTCAAGGCAAATATATACTTGTTGACAAATGAAAAAAGAAAACTTTTTTATATCACGCTTTAGATCTGTGGTAAACGCTCAATCACTAACGAATTAGACACAGACTCCGTAAAGGAAATATAGCGTGGTAATCTCCAGAGAGTACTTAAAAGCTCCCCTCTTCCTTCCACCCTCACTATTTTCATGGAAGCTGCATTAAGCGTTTCATGGCAAGTCAACATTTCTGATAGTTTTTAGGGAAACAAAAATGGCCGTGTCAACTTTGAAATACGGAACAGCACTAGAAGTTGACAATATATAAACTTGATTCACTAACACACCACCAGACCATTCCTGCTTTACAAAATTGTAAATAATACGTTTGTTTCCCGAGAACAAATTAATCCACTTGCTTACCGTGTTCACTCCAGACCAACTAGACTGCCTGATCTTTTTTATATTTCTGAAATTAAAACTAATCATTGGAAACATTCTACTATCCCTCGTGTATGTGTAACATTTAACAGGAATTTAAATAGTTTACATATATTTAACACTCCATATGATAGGTACAGAAGAGAACTAACAAGCTTGATTCAGAATAACAGAGAATAGACGTTTTGTACTCGTATTTTGTTGCTCTCTATTTTTTGTCATCAAATCAAATGTAATTTTACAGTCCTGTTTTCCTTCATTCATCCTCCACTACTCTTTATTACTTTCCTTCTTTTTCCTTCCCACTATCTCCTTAGTTTATCTTTACTTTTTTCACTTTATTTTATTTGAATAACATTGTTTCAATTACTTATCATTTAATTATATTTCATATTAACCATAGCGTTGCTTTATTTTATTACAATGCATGTTATTTGATAGCAGGCCGTACTATTTGATATATTATATTTGAATTTTTAAAAAGCAGCATTACTGGCATTGTCTCTCTTTTTTTTTCTCTAACTATTCATTCAAAATTACACTCGTTTAAATATCAATGAATTTAGTAAGGATATTTAGGCTATGCCCGTGTAAAACAATAATAGTTAATAATAAAAAAAACATAGTAAAATTAATTAGATTAAATTATAATGACATGTGATGCAATAAAATAACAATCTAGAAAAACAAGGAATAAGTAAAAAATAATAAAATTAGAAAGAATACAATGCAAAAAAGATAATCAGATATAAACATTAAAATAAAGTGGTATTAAAAAAAAAACTAAAAAATAGTGTCATTGAAATAAATAAAAAAAGAATATAATATATATAACAACATAATCGAAATGATAATTGCGATTTGTTTTCTAAAAATTCACTCTATTCTATAAAAAGAAATATAAGAAATTGGATTAAAAAATAATATGCCAAATGAGAATAAGGACTAAATTAAATAACACAAAAATACATAATGAAAAAACCTAAAAGTATCAAGATATATAAAAAGCAAATAAAAGTAAAAGTAAAGAAGGAAAGCAGATTTGTCATTTTTTGCTGATTGCTAATCTCGAACTTTAAAAAATTTGACAACCTCGTCCTCTTCTTTACATCAACTATTGACGGAAGAGTGGTGACAAGAGAGGTACCCGAGAGTCATTGAACTGCGACTACTATCGTGGCATCACGTTACTTAGTGTACCGGGGAAAGTACTTACATACGCAATACTGCGAAGAGTTTAAGGACCCACTATGCTAGCATTAAGATAGGATTAGGTGGGTTTTATTTCGATAGTTTGCATGGGCCAGTCTTTCTTAAAGTGGACGTTAAAGGTCTTCAGGGGCTCAGAAAGGTCCCAGAGATAAATTAAGGGTCGTTGAGCCGGTACAAAGCGACGATGGCCGATTAAAGAAAATGCTTTTAAAAAATATACAAAAAGTTCAAATTGGTCCAGGACAGAATAGAATTTTATCATATATCGACTTCTCCCCCTCCTGAGAAAAGCATTGTTGGAGAATCCGTGTAAATAGAATTCTCCCTTTGTGGTTTAAATATATTTTATGATAGCGGACAATCAAATTATTTTCTCCAAAACTGCTGATGTGAGCTAGTGGATTATGCTGCCAACAATCTATTAGATGTACTTGAACAAGAGAAAATCAATATGTCATAACGCTGACTAACCTGGTGCCTGTCGGCAATCAGCTCACGCGCTAACGGGGAAACTGGTGGTCAGGAAAACTGCATGCACACAATTGTCTGGAGTCTGGAGGCGGCGCGGCGGAGGATGATCAATGGCGATGGATGATCAAATGTTTGCGGCGTTATATATACTTTTACGGCGAAATAGCGAGAAATACTTTTCAACAATTAGAAAAGCGTGCGAACATAACTCGTTGAAAAGCAAAGAGTGGCGTGGAAGAAAAAGCAGTATTGCCAACAAACAAAATGTCCCGTCAGACGTGGTAACCTCACAAATCAAAACTAGCCAGTATCTACTTACATGCGATTCTTCTGGCTAAAATACATTGAAACAAATTATCGGCTCAACAAATTGTGTTAAGCTTTTTGGGGGGTAAAAGAAAAAATTTAATTCTCAAAGTGGGCGGTGGACAAAATAAGTTAGAGAACCCTTAGCATAGATCTACACTCCGGAAAATACAAGCAGAATTATATGAGGCGCCGATAAAACTAGTCGAGCTTATCAAAGTCCTTTAGTCAAATAGTTTTTTGGGGAATGAAAGGGACCATCGAGGCACCCATCACAAAATGTTACTTTAATATCACTTTGAGAACAGTTATTGGTTGATTACTTTATTTTTTATGTGTTCTGTAAATTTTTAAAATTGAAACAGTTAAGAGTATGCGAGTAAGTCTCACATAAAATGGACAGACCGTGACCGTAGAAACTAACGGGGTCCTCATTCAACTCGAAAAACGTATCATACGCCCAGTATCTGACAACCTGGTGACCATAACGATCAGCATTGAGCAAGACGATGAAGAAATAGAAGAATTTATAGTATTGTAAAGTTTTATGTTCTTCGAAAAATCAATTTAAACGTGTTTATACATAGTACATGAAATGTAGAAACATCTCGTCTCTGTCTGCAGAACTTTCTAACTTGATTAGGGTGTGAATACAAACCAACAAAAGAGGGATTTTCGGAGAAGGGGTTGCTAGGGTGGGTTTATTGAAAAGAATTTTTCGCAAGTACTCAAATTCAGATCCATTATCAAAAAGCTCACCCAGAGGAGAAGATAGAAGTGACAAGATTTTAAAGGATACTTTAAGGAAGAAGGAATCTAACAAATGAGTTGATTTTAAGCGGATAAAATAAAAATCTCTTGACGAAACGATAATACGGATTCCACAAAGCGCGTTATACAAGGTTCGGTTTTTTTTTCAGGATAATTTGTCGTTTTTTTCCCTGTCAACAGCGTTTCACTCATTAATCATCATTATTATTTTACCCTTATCTTCAACTGATGGTGCAAAGAGCACTGCGTTGCAGGGGTGAATCTTCCAAATAAGCGATTATGCACAACTTACCATTATATTTTAATGTTGATAGTATTTTTTTATTGTAGCTTATGGGAAAATAAATAAAATATCTATTTTTTATTACAAATCACCACCACCGTTTATATCTTCCTACAAAAAAAAATATCCATAAAGTGCGCCCAGCGCCCAGCCCGCTCTCAGTGAACGATAAAACTAGCCGATTATCTCAGCTTATTCCTCCATTCAATAAAGGACACTATGTTTTACAATGTTCTAAACGAATTAATATGGTCAAGAATAAATAAACACAAATCGTGACATTTTGGGGGCGTGGCCAATGAAATTATAGTTTTTGCGGGAATTCAAAATTACATTTTTTTTTAAAATGTGCTACTATTAATTAGCGATTATTTTTACTGGACCGTATTTCATAGACTTTTATTACTTTAAAAATGTTTAAAAAAAAGAAATGATATTTTCCTCTTACTACCACAAGGTGGATCTATCGCAACTCGTTTTTTATTATTTGCGAGTAGGCCATTGCGCATTGCCTCGATTCAAACAAACTCGTCTCGCCCGAGTGAAATGTCATGTAAAAAGGCGGTAACTTTATTATTTATCGACATAAAATGATACCTATTACTCAGAGTAATAATGCGTAACCAAGAAAAAAGACCTATCACTATGTTTCATAGAACGCACGCGATGTTGGTTTGTTGGTTAGCAACCAATTGGTGGCCATTTTGTTTTATTTGACAACATAAACATAACGGATTGTTCGGATGCTTTTGTAGTTGAGCTTGGCTTTGTTTGTAAATAACTTGGATATATACGTTATAATAAATAAAAATCGACAATGGTGAATTTCACTATGTTTGATTGCAGCGGTAGAAGCGTCAAAGGTGTTAAAGGAGACAGTTTGCACAGGTAATAGATTTCGAATACTTTTCCATGATTTAACTTGATTTTTGGCATTTATTGTCCCGACACGTGTATTATGTTGCTTAAAAACTTTCCTTATATCAACATATTTACTTCGGATACTATTTTTTCTCAATTAAGGGGATAAATTTGTGAATTAAAGTATATTTACTGTTAATAATGACAGTTGATTATAGGCAACATGTCAGGGCCGCACTAGGCATCCATATAAAGTTTGAGTTTTTATCGAGTAGAGGTCGATTCAAATTTTACTCTAAAATGGCAAAATTAACCTTGAAATTGGATCTTAAATGACGTGTCCAAATTTCAGGCCGCTACGACTCGCCGTTTCGGAGATGTGACGGACAAACAAACAAACTCAACACAGGACTTTGGTTCTATGGAAGTGGGATTTATGTTTTAATAAATGTAACATAAGTATATTGTGAATAAAATGAATAAATAATTAAAAAAATAAACACACGCATGTATTTTCTGTTTAACAAAATAAATATAGGCGAATTATAGAAAAATGAATTGGAATAACCCTGCAATAATAAATACACAGGTACATATTAAAAAAAATTTACAATGCAAATTAATATCCATTTGGCAATTCTTAACCTGAGTACGGCCCATTGTTTTGCTGCAAACTGTAGATAACTTAATACCCAACAGTCAGAGAATGATTTTTCTACGTTTGGGCAATATATATCTATAGCTTGGCGCATTATTACATTGCAAGGTGGTGTATATTAAATAAATGGTTTCAACTTGTATATTCTGTCTAGAGTTTTATTTACAACTTAATAGACACACAAATAAATTAAATACAACAAATTAATATCGAACAATAGTGTTTGAACCTAGCTGTGGAAATTGGAACAATTTAACATTAAATATCATAAGTGTTTGAGCGCCTCTATAGCTTAGCGCATTATTACTCTGAGTGCTATTACAACAATATAATAGAAACAAAAAAAAAAACAGATTTTCAAAAAAAAAGTACTGAACAAAATTAATCAAATTTTCCTAACTGTTATTTGATGTTTGAAAACTGACCAGCCACTCGCGTAATCTTTTTTATTTCAAAATAAGATAGAAAGTCACACTTCTTTGCCAAGAGAGAAAAAGGTGGATCCAAGGACTGTGCAGTGTGCAATGACGCCAGTGACCGAAAAATGAAGAAGAAAGAAGCAGTGTGGTTTTACGAAACATTTTTATTATTTCTACCATCTACTACCATCAAGCCACTTCCCCGTAGGGGTCAGCAGAGAGAATGGACCGCCAAACACGTCTATCCTGGCATATATTTCTAGCTTCTTCCACATTCATACATCTTGTCATACGTGCCCTTCGGTTCTGTCTGCATTTTCATTGTAAGTTAAAAATATTATACTGAATCGGGTTGTAGTCCCTTGGCTAGTGTTGCGGACTCACAGATCAGAGGTCTGAGGATCGAATTTGATTTCCGTTTTCCATAGGGAGTTATTTACAACTCGTTGAAAATGGCCACCAAAATTGAAATATTTGGGTAAATTTCATTATTTTATTATGAATGCTATTATATATTTAAAAAAAAATCTGTAGTTATAAAAGGACTTATAAAAGATTTTTGGTTTTTAATCAATCCATTAGTAAATAAGCTCTCTTCGTTTTTTTTTGTGAATTTATGTTATTTTCTATATTTTCGCGAGAATTTAATTAAGAGGTACAGTGGGTGTAAAAAAAATAGTATTCAAAGGATTAAAGTAAATTTAATCGTTTTATTTAATTGATTATAAAAAACTGTCTTTATTTTCTTGAACATCAATATTACTTCAATTCTTATTACTAGCAACACTTGCTGGCAATATGAGTATTAAAAAAACTGTTTAATTGATTTATGCAATGTATCCCTAGAAAATATATGCGATGTTTCGTAGCAGTCTCATGTGATGGTCTTTTCTCTCAGATAATGTATTTATAAATATCCGACTATTTACTAACCTTAATGGCTTCCATTTGATTACTGCCCCAAGCTGGCCTAGAACCGGAGACCACCGCGAACTGGTTCCACTCGAAGGCCCTCAGGAGAGCCACGACACTCTTGGACACCTTGCTGGAAGGAGGAAGAGTCCTGGCAAAGGTCTTGTAAACCAGTTTGTCACTAACCACGGTCTCCGAGCATTTCTGTAAAAAAAAACATTGTAAAATTGTTAATCGAAGGGAAAGCGCGTATACACGCGAGCCTATAGGTCAGGGAAGAGCCTTAATGTGAAGAGTGTAGTGACAGATTCAGCGTGTTGCATGACTAAATGTGTTGAGAAGTTGAAGGTGGTTTTGAGTGACCATCTTTTGTATGTGCATTGCACATATATATATATATATATATATATATATATATATATATATATGATTTTTTAAAAATAAATATTTGGGTTCTTATGATCAACCCAAATATTTCATTTTTATGGAAATTTTCAACGAGTTGTGAATAACTCATTATTAGAAAATGGGAATCAAGTTGGGGTAGACTGGGATTCAAACCACAGACCTTTGGTCCGTGAGTCCAAGACACTAGCCACATTATATATTTCACGTTTTATGTAATATTTGCTTCCTTTTTTGCATTCAGTTTTTTAAAAAATAAATTACAAGTTAGTTTATAATATGTAGTTTTTATTCAGTGTTTTTAATATTGTAGTATTGTAAAATAAATATTAAAAAAAAAAACAACACCTTTGATTTTTATTACCAACCCGTGTACTCAAATTAGTTCTAAAAAATAGCACCGCCAGTTTTCAAAAGTAACACCGTTTTTGGCAAAAAATAGCACCACTTTTCACAAATAATAGCACCGCTGTTTTCCGGTCTCTATACATTATTAATTTTTAAAACCCACCCATCATCATCATCGTACTTCTGTCTGCATCTAATGATTTTATAGGGCACTGCATTGGTACACTAAATGCAGCGTATATCAATAATTTGTTACATGAAGATGAAGGGATCAACCTTACGCCCACGAAAATCCACTAGGGTTATATTTATTTATTTATTATAAACATGCTCTATGTCAAATCATGTTCGTGTAGTCATTATGTGCTTCTAGGCCCTTGTTGAGTTGGGACTAATACAGTATCTACAAATACGTACAAAATACATTATTGAACAGCATATTTTAGAATCAACAATACTATAAACGAAACACGATATCATAAAAATCAATATTTAATTTACAGATCATAACCGAACATAATTTTATCGCCAGCCCAAAGCAACAATGAAATTAATCTAAAATTTACGATTTTGAGATACACAAGCATATGATGATAAATTAAATAAAAAAATATTTTCAATAATAAAATATTGAAGTTAGATAGTTCAGATAAAATTATTTATTTTATTTGTTTATACTTTTACATTGTTTGTATTCTTTTTTTTATACAGAATAATGTTCCCTAGTAACTCTTGTGTTTGTAATTTGGAAGGTAGAGAATAATGTTTACGCGTGTAAAGTTAGAAAGCTTTTACATAAAGTTGTTTTATAGATTTGACATTAAGGTTTTCAAATATACCGAGGGAGCTAGTTCTGATTGGGACTCTTAAGATAATTTTTATCAAAGCTTTTTGTGCAATTATTATTTGCTTGATCAGTGTGTCATTTGCACATCCCCATCCAATTATTCCATGTTCCAAAACTCATTGAGTTATTGCGTAATATTTCTTATTGTTTTAAAAAAGTCAATTTGCTTTTTAAATAATTTTTTAATATGATCAATTTGATTAGTCCATCTTAAATTCCCATCTACATAAATTCCCAAATATTTAATTGAATCTACTCTATCCAACAATTTACAAACAAATTCAATATTTGGAATTCAGTTGTTATAATTACAGCTGTGAATTGTTAAGGAAAGATTTGGATTACGTATAGTTTTATTATTAATTAAAAATGTTATGTATTTTGTTTACGAGTGATTTGGTGTTAGATAATTTGAGTCCAACCTTTTTTTTTACTAAGTTTAAATCATTTTCAGCCTTTCCAAATACAATATCCCATGAGTTTCCTTGAGATAGTAGCACAATATCACCAGCATATGAAAATATAGTGTTCATAATATACTTCAGTCAGACCCCTTGCACACATCAAAGTCCTATTTTCTCAGATAATGTTCTTCAGAGAAATCTCACTGTTGCTAAGGGGTAGTGTTATGCAAATAATTGAAAATTATCATAGTGTTTTCAACATAAATATCTTTTTTGAGTTAACTCTAGTGTTCTGTTTTTTTTAAAGTAGACTTTGTCTTGAAAACTCTCTTTAAAATTATTTAACACTCAATGCGAAAAAGAAAAAGTCGTGCGGGTTTTGGGCATTGCATAATTTAAATTTATTATCGTCACAAGTTAAAAGTTTTCTTTACCCAAGGGTAAAACCCTTCTGATCCGGCCTATTTAGCATGAACTGTGTAAAAAGTCTTACGCCATTATCTTGCAAAAAAAAAAGTTGATCGTATTTCATTTTTTATTTCAGTCAACAGATAAAATTGAGAATAAAGCTCGGAACCCGCCGTGTGACGCCATAAACTCCGATTTGAACAGTGTGTTATTTGATTACTTGAACGAGATCAAAAATGACTAATCATAAAATATATATTTACTTTAATATTGATATTTTTAATTAAATTAAATTTAACTAAATTTATTAAATTAATTATATTAAATTTCTTAACTAAAATTTTTATTACGGCTAATATTGCTTAAATTAAATTTTATTAACTACCTTTGGTTTAAAATCTATTTAAATTAAAAAAATACTTGATATACCTGTTATTCTTTCTTTTTTCTCAGCTACGCTTGACACGTTTTTATACTTTTAAGGTACATTTAATTATTGAATTGCTTCTATAAATTACATACTGCTTTTCTTACTATAATGTGTTATTATTTTTGAAGAGGTTTTTTTAAATTAACTTAAATTTATTGACTTTTATTTCTTTGAAAGTTTCTACACATTGTTTTTTTTTTGAATCCCTTAAAATATGTTTGTATGTATAATATATATTTGTTTTTCCTTTTATTAATTTATTTAATTCCATTTATGTAAAAACGTTATGTTATTAGTAGATATGCAAACTTTTAAATATAACTTTTTTACTTTGATTTTATTTTTCAAACTACTTTTATTTATGTTTTTTTTCCTTCATTTTTGCCTTTTAAATAGACAATTGATGACATAAGATCATAGAATTAAGATTAGATATTATGATTATGTACCGAATATGGAAACTTCACTGGACCATTAGAATTAAGTCTAATTGTAAATATTATAAAGCTATTTAATTGTACTATATGTTTCCTCAATAAATGAAAATTTGTATAAGTCACCTTAAGGGCGCTGTACAATAAATAAATATCCTAGCACGTCTTGCAGCTACAGAGCGCATGGACAGTAAGAAATCTAGCCCCTATTTATATATTTTTTATTTGACAGTGAAGTTAAGAGTCAAAGAGATATTTAAAAAATTGAAATGAAAAACAAATTAAAAAAAATAGAAGTTAGAGTAAAACACCTACTGAGCACATGGGCGGTTGGAAGTCTAGACCCTATTTACCAAATTGAGATGTTTGATAGTTGATAACATTTACTTATTGAAGCTAAATTGTCTTGCAGCTACAAAATGCATTGACGAATGAAATTCTAGCAACTTAAAATTATCAATAAATTTACAAAAATATGTTCTGTAATTACCAAAACTTTTATATTCCATTTTCAAAAATGTTTTCTGAAGGGCGTAAAGTCCAATACTTCGATATATAATATGGAAAAACCCAAAATATTGTAGAATTATTTAATTTAGATAACGTTGTTTTTTTTAAAGAAATATTCCTCTTTGCTTACTTTATTGAACATACGCGAACTAAATTGCACTACGAAAACTGCCAAATGATCAGCTCTAATTTTGGAAGCACCTTCTAGTAATCATGAGTTTTATAATACTTTGGACCGTATTCAAAGGAATGGTAATTTGTTATGCAATAATGTTGATCTTTGAGTAAAACTAACATAAGAGAATAGAAGCTGATCTCATTTATTTGTGTTCATTGTCAAAACATTCCCAATGTTATGGGGCTATATTTTTTTAATTTGATTTATTTCGAATAAAAACAGATGTAAATGTTTTTTGAATATAAGTAAAAACCATAAAAAATGTATAGATAGTAGGGCCTGCCAGCCAATAATATGTATTTACTAAATTATACTTCAGTAAAGCGACGACCGACGATTAAATACACCATATATTAAAGTAAAAGAAATATAGACAAAACAAGGAGATAGTGGGAAGGAAAAGAAGGAAATTGATAAGGATTGGTGAAAGATGATTTAAAGAAAGTAGGAGTGGAAATTAGAATTTAATTAAATAAATAATTAATAAGAGACAAAACGTCTATTCTCTATTATTCTTAATCAAGAATATTAGTTCTCTTCTGTACCTATTTCACGGAGTGTTAAATACATAAAGACTACTAAAATTCTTGTTGAATGCTTCACATATACGAGGGATGATAGAATTTTTCCGATGGCCAGTTTTAATATTAAGAATATAAAAAATATCACACAGTCCAGTTGGTCTGGAGGAATTGCGGGTAGGAACATTTTTTTTTCTCAATTTTGTAAAGCAGGATCTGGACGAAAATATCTCTCCAGAGTGTCAAGGTTATTTTTCAATTTATTTTTTTATTTTCTTTTATTCAGGAAACATACAGTACAGTTACAAAGTTTAATATTTTACACAATAAGACTTAATTCTAATGGACCAGTGAAGTTTCCATATTGTAAAGCAATTATACGTAAGGTTAATTATGAAAGTATAAAAAAGAGAAGGAAAAAGAAAAACATAAATGAAAGTTGTTTAAAAATTAAAATTTAAGTGAAAATTAAAATTTAATGAAACTTGAAAGAAGCTAGCTTTATAATTTGAAAAATGCAAATAAAATTAATATTCTACTTGTTTCAGGATTTTTTAAAAACATTCTCGATTCTAGTAATATTCAATTTAAAAACAAGGGGTAAGACAGCGGTGCAATATTTAAGATGGGGTTGTTCGTATTTTATGTATAGCGTTATAAATGTACCTAAGTTTTTAAAAAATTTACGCAGCCGCATAATAAATTCAGTCATTTTGTATGCCTTGTTAATTATTGTTTCTATATGTAATTTAATTTGGAGTCCAAAAGAATTCCTAAGTCACATATTTCGTTTGCTTCTCTAATTATATTTTCATTTATCATATGGTCATATATATATAATGGTGTCTTGAACTCTAAGATATAATTCTGGAATTAATACTTGCTAAATGAGATTTAATGTGTTTTGGTCATTGTCACCTCGAATGAGAGAAAAAAATTCCTACATCGTCCCCGTTAATCTGAATTTCCAGGAAGGACAAAGTCAGTTAAACTTATAATGAGGTAGATTTTGACCCGCTGCGGCTGTGCTTTCTAATGGCCAATATCAAATATAAGGCTTTGCACAACTTTTACTGTATTGTTGGATGATGCCAGAGACGAGATGCCGAATGGTTTGACAAGGTGTCATGCGACCATGCGACCAGCGTGAAATGTGGATCTGATGGCCAACGGTACGAATTTTACACTCTTTGGTTGGTTTGTCCGGACTTGGGAATCAGATGCGCGGACGCCTAGGTAAGTAATATATGGTGGGACAAGCAACTGTTCCTGTGGGACGCTGATTCAGTTGGGGGTTGTGCTTCCTTCTGAGTGGAACGCATACGTTCTTTTGTTTTGTCTTCCCCTTGCGGGGGTGGTATTCAGATCCTCTGCCTCTGACCACCCAGGGAGTCCTTCTTTATCCAAGGCCGTTCTCTCATTGTAAATATCCGAGTTTTTTATTATGTTTGTTGTGTTAGTTATGTTTGCTGTGTTTTGAGTCATTGTTTTCATTTATTTGAATACGTTTATTTATGTTTATTGTTTGTGTAAATACATATTTTTGAATTTAAAAAAAACAGAGGCATTAAGGAGATCCTGAGGGGCGGGGACGACGTGTTGGCATCTGTTCGTACGTCCTCCTCCCCCTTCTTAATCTGCATGAAGTTTGTATTGATTAGGCATATTTATAATAATTCTCATCAATGTATTGTTGAAAGAGTATTTGGTTCTTGTTTCCCTAGAAAATCTAAGGCGACTAGAGATATATGATTTCCAAGATGGCTTTCAGGGGATACTATAAAGGATATTTAAGCAAAGCATCCCTTCCTTGAAACATGAAAGCAACGGGCTGTCAGAGCGATTATGAAATGTTCGGGAGATTTAAATCTAGCGGAAGACGTGACATTTGATCGGCATTCCAGGTATTCAATTCCAGCAAAGGAAACATTATTTTTAGTAAACAAATTCCTTTTGAGACCGAATAAAATCTAAAAACAGTTGGAATGTTCACACCAAGACAAAAAGAGTGTGTTGAGTTGATCAAAAAGTTCGGAGCGTAGATATTGCAGAAGCGAATACCCCTGCTTCTTGACGTTAACGCTGCTAAGCAATTGTTCAAAATAAATGAAAAATACGTTCATCACAAATAATGTGAATAACATCAATCCTGTTTCTCCACCTTTTTAATCCACGTTTTTCTTAAAATTGCGTATATTATAAAAGGGCCACTTTGCTTAATTTAAGAAATAATTTATAATTATTTCCAGTAATCTAGAAAATTTCTAAAGTTATCCCTATATTTTTGAGAGTCATTCGTAGAAAATAAAAAACCTCTGGCTGTACTCTCAACACCAGCTATTGTATTTGATTAATTTACTTTGAATCTGTATTATATTTGTAAATTAAGATTTCGTCAAATTGAAATAGAAACCTCTTTAGTACAAATGATGGCTTGGTGTGGAGAGTCCTTTAAATAACAATTGTAATTCTCTTTCTATGGTTATATATATGTGTATTATTTATTATGTTTAAAAAGAGCCTTTTAGGTTATTGATGTAAAAATTAAACACAGTATGAGTCGACCTTGAAGGAAAACAAATTGGAATGCAAATGCAGGTGATAGAGAATGATGATTACCTTCCTTTGCCAGTTTTTTAGATGGCGATAACAAGCGATTATCACTAATCATCACAAAAGACGTCGTTGGAAGACGTAGATTGATCATCTCAATACTAATTGCCTTCGTTAACATAACGGCAGCTTACATTTGTACATTAAGGTTATGGCATTCATTATCGCGCCAGTTACATGAATTAAATTATTTACATTTTGTCGGACATATATTTTAACAGAGACGAAGAGATTCTGAGAGAAGGTTAGGTGTGATGGTATAACTGTAATCATCTAACCGTTTTTAAATCATGTTATAAACCACAGTTTACTATTTGAAAAACAGAGTTTCATTCACCAGCCTCGAAAAATAAAACTGTGTCGTCGGCAAATGAAATTGTTTTTCCGCTATTATTTAATTCACAAAGGGATTTTATGTAGACTTTATTTAATAAATCGTAAATACAATAAATTTTGTTCATCCACCACAATTCGAGCATACGTCTCACTTCTGTATTCAACGTATTATTCTTAATATTGTTCGGTAACATGTTACATGATATATTAGGTATGTACGTATTTGTATTCCAGCGTCCTTTTGCCTCAGAGTAACGACGCGCCGCCCGTTTATAGAGATGCCATTTCGCTCTGTTGCCTAGATAAAAAGTGTTGCAAATTTTCGGTAAGACAATAGACGTATAACGGACGCTTTTGTCACTGAGCTTGACTTTGCTCATTAATAACGTAGAAATTTCCTTATTATATTAATGTGATCCATGGAAAATTAGCTATTTTACTCTTATATTAAAAACGGAAACTTATTATGTATAAAATATCAGACAAAACAATTTCTCAAATAAGACAAGGAATATTACCAATTCAACATGGTTTCCTTCTGGGCAAATCAACTCATTGGTTTCAAAGTTATATAACTGGTATATATGAGAGTTAATGTTATATTATTATATAAATAAAACACGAGTGATACTTTAATCCACAAATTTGGAATATCCAGTGACCGGTTTCATCGCTTTCGCGACATCTTCGAGACTGGTCATAATAAGCGATGAAACCGATCACTGGATATTCCAAATTTGTGGATTAAAGTATCACTCGTGTTTTATTTATATAATAAATTACAATGAACTTCCATCAAGAATTTTCACTTACAAACTTAAATGTTATATTAATTATTGTTTCATAATTATCTTTGTGGAAATTTAATTTGAATTTATTTATAATGAAAAACTTTGTAATTTTTACCTCATAAGAGTTTAATATATTATGTTAATATTTATGTGGTAAAAATTACAAAGTGTTTCATTTTGAAAAAAAAAACAGTCAATGTTAATGATTTTGTGTCACAAGCATTCTTGGCGACAAGTAAAGTTCCTCAAAGATCCCATTCTGGACTGATTCTGTAGAGTATTTTTGTGAATGACGAAGTAAAAATTTTCAAAGAAGTTAATGTTTTACTGTTTATTGATTGATTTGGTGTTTATTTTGTAGAACTCCATATTTAAACTTATAATATTAAATATCAAACACTGATTTGATTCTACTAAACACTTTATTTTATTTTTACAAATATAAAAAATATAAAATTAAAAAACACAAATTTCGTGACAGTTGTTCGTGACAATTATTAATGCACATGCTATTTTTATTTTCTACTTAAGTATCTTGAATTATATAACTATATAAGGACAATCAATCCACCTAATCTTCACATTCGTTTGAAAATGCCCTAACAAGGCGAAACAATTGTCACGAAATTTTTGTTTTTATATTTGTAAAAATAAAATAAAGTGTTCAGTAGACTCAAACCAGTGTTTGATTTATAATATTATAAGTTTTACTGTTTGCCGACGATAAAAAAATATATACAATTATAAAAAATGTAACCGAATGTAATACTCTTCAAGAAAATAAAAATAGGTTGTACTTGTGGTGTTGTATAAATAAACTTCAGTTAAACATTGGCAAAAGTATAATCTTCTGTAGATGGAAAAACCCAATTAAATTTACATATTGTTTAAGGAGTATTGATTTGACAAGAATGTCTCAAATAAACAATCTGGGTATTTTGCTTGATGAGAAACTGCAGTTTATTTTTCAATACATCAAATAGCTAATGATAGAATGAAGACGCTTGGATTTGTTTTGTAAGTAGTGTCAAATTTAAAAAATGTATTTACTTTGACAAAATTAACCCTCATAATACTCATCGGTTTAATCATTCTATTATGAAATCCATTCTCGTGCTATAGAAATGGTACAAAATAAATTCTAGCGCTTCGTAAATCATAAATTAAAAATACCTTTGGAATCCTTAAACTTTGCTTTCTTTAAAAGTGAAATGAGATTACTGAAATCGACAGACGGTTGAGTTATCGTTTTTATTTTTATTTCTAATAATGTAATCTATAATTGACAGCCCTACTTTGCTCGACCAGATTCATATTCGAATACCTGAAGACAGCCGAAGAATATTATTAATTGAATCGTCATTCGCTTCGTAACACTTCATAATAATTTACGATTATTATTATATTTAAGATTATTGCGCACAAGAAGCAAATAATGATTTTTGTAACAATAATTATTCACGAATCAACTTCGAAATGCAGTCACCTATACCTAGAATAGGTATGGTAATCAGTTTAAGCAAATATTTGTCATTTTTTATACCAATCTTGTTAATCAATTGAAATGTACGCGCATTTGGTAGTTTTTAGAAAGGTCATTTATTTATTAATATAATATTCTACATACATTAGTGACAAAAACACGGTTTATAGCGACACAATCAGGAACGACCCATGCCTATTTAGGCCACATCTTTATTTACAAAATTCTTCTGTACGTTTGATGTCACTAAACTCCTAAACGGCTTAGCCGATTTACGTGCGGTTTTCAGCGAAATGTGGATCTTTGCGCTACGCGTGTTCGTAAATATTAAAATCTTCAATCTTATTTGTTTAAGTTAGGAGCAAAAATGTTTTATTTATCGACCTACCGGGGTTGCATTCGACTAAAATGCACATACAAAAAAATGGGAGGATTTTGTTTTTTCGTGTTTTAAAAAAGTTTGTTTTTAAATGTTTACAAACAACATTCGCTTTTTATGGATCCCAATCAGATTCATTCCTTAAATTATTTATAATTTCTTCCCATTTATTTATTTTTACTGGATTTTTGGTAATTCTAAAATATTATTAACTGAAATTCGATGCATTTAAAAAAATCGCGATTATGAATAAAGTACACCCCTGCTGGTGAGAAGAGCTGAGTTTTACGTATGCGTAAAGAATTCTTTATTTGAAAATGATTTTTTTTATGTTTTGGAATTCAACCATAAACAAGTTACTAGGTACCTATTTAAATTCAATATTCGAATATTAATAATTTTTAGTTTTGGAATTCAATCATTAACAAGTATCTAGGTTAGGTACCTACTTATCAATAAAAAGTCTTAATCCAAGGTAATAGCAGGCAAGTCGACGCTCGGTCAGGACAACGTGGGTCGAGTCCTGGTATATATATTAATTAAAAATAATATAGTTTTAATTTTTTTATTATTTTTTATTCAGTATAACTATAAACCACTATATTTATTGAAAATCCTAGAAGAATTTGTTTTGCGTATGGGAGGCTTGATAACCGATAGCGCGTTGTTTATTACCTGAGGCTTTTGCCATATTTATTACAATATTTTAGGAACAGCTAGCCTTTCCATACTAGTAAATCTGGACGCCGATTACAATTGGAAGAAGAGATTTATCTTTGATCTTCAGTTGTTTTTAAAATAAAATCAAAATTTCTTTACAAAAATGTGTGTATTCGTACAAAATTTTTAAGTATCTTCGTGAGTAACCTATTATATGCTTCAAAAAAATTCTTGAGGAATATTTAATTTTCCATTCAGAAAATTTGCTTTACATTATAGAGAGCTGAAGATAAGTCTGTTAACTTCCCATGGTAATCGGAGTTTGGTATTGTAAACACGTACCCATTTCTGTTATTACTCGGAGTGTGGCAAATTAAGTTATACTGAAGTAGAGCTTTAACTGATCATTTATAAACAGATTTATAGATCTATGATACTGAAACATTGTGCCTTTGGAGATATACATCATCATTTATAGATTGTATCAATTCGATAATTGAATTTTGTGAAGCCTGAATAAAATTAATATTACTTTCGCTTGGTAAAATCCGGGAAATTATCTCACACCACTCTTTGTGTACATAGATTTTATTTTTATATTGCTTTCGTAATTAAGCTTTGTATTTTTTTATTTCATTTTGTACTTTGTTATGCAATTTTTCTGTGTTGTAATAAAAACCTCTTGTAAAGAAAATAAGTTTAAAATGCAGTTATATCGTCGGTCATACAGCAATACGTGGCGGCCTTTGTGGTGTAATGGCTAGGACACTTGACTCACGCACGGAAGGTTCCGGGTTCAATTTCCGGTGACAACAGAACAATATAATGTGATTTTTTTTCAAGTCTGGATGTTCTATGCCGTAATTCATTACTGTTGTAGGGCCTCCTGGCGTATTCTGGAGCAAACATTATGAAAAAAACTAACCATTGGATTTTTTTTGGCAAGGGATACTATAAACCGTTCTATTAAAATATTACTTAAGATTTTAATCCACCAAAAATAAGCTTGGAGTATTAGAAAAACTATCATTATTTAGAGTAAAAATAGCAAAAATTAAAAACTAACGGCTCTTACTCCCTATAACGACATGTCAAAGTGATTTATTATGACATGTTAAAGTTATTTTTCTATATGTCATGTAAAAGCGATTTTAGTTTCGAATCATGAAATCGGATCACTTAAATACATTTTGGTAATTTGCTGTCATCAACATTTTTATTAAAATAATGGTTTTTGAGGGTATTTTGAACACATTTATGAAATTTTAAAGCCTAATAGTAGAGTTAGTGTCAGTTAGTGAACATTTTTTTGCTGGTTATGCAACTTTTAATTGTGATTACAATGGTATTTTTGCATTGAAATTCACAAATTTTAACTTAGATCTCTTTGATTATTGTTTTCAAACGTCCTAAATCCCATTTCTGAATTAAATTTATAATGTAAAGGAGCCTTTAATCTGAGTTTTTAAAACGTATACTTAATTTTATTCATAATTATTTTTATTATAATGTAAAATAAAGTATTTTAAAACATATTTAATGTGAAAGATGAATCCGATGCACTTTAACGAGTTTGATATATCATTAATATTTTGAGTTTGTCCAAATTTTTGTAAACAAGGACTGGATTCAACTCCTTGGAGAGCTGTTAATATTAACATATTACAACAGAGATGGAGAACATTTCAGAGAAGATAATATAGAAGTCCAGGCATCTACAGGGCTTATGACCTGTCAATGGCTAGTTTAAGTGGCCATTTTACATACTGTGTAACATTCACCATTCTGCCCATATTTGAACATCTATATTTCTTCAATTCTTTCATGTGTTGATGTTTGTGAAGTTAAAGAGCTGAAACCTTTATTTACGCGGGTGAGATTCGTCTAATTAAATTATTTCACCTACATACTAGGCAACGCCTGAAAATGTTATTTTTTTTATTTCTATGCCTCTTCATGGACCAGGTGGATTTATCAAATGTGGTTGTTCAAATATGGGCAGAATGGTGAATGTTACACAGTGTGTAAAGTGACCACTTAAACCAGCCATTGACAGGTCATAAGCCCTGTAGATGCCTGGACTTTTATTTTATCTTCTCTTAAATGTTCTTCATCTCGGTTGTAATATGTCAATATAAACAGCTCCCCAGGGAGTTGAATCTAGTCCTTGTATATAAAATTTGGACACACTCTAAATATTGTTGATAAATCCACCTGATATACCATTGTTTAACAAAGACTTGTTAAAATTTGATTGCTCAAAACACAGCATAGGTAAATAAAACAAAAACAGGTGGGTTAATTTAATTAATTTAAGTTTGAAATATCAGGACAGATTTTTCGTATTTTTTTCAAAATCAGCCATCGCCTCTCTTGACCGTCTCAATGCCCTCAAATTTTCTTTGTGCCTTCTACCGCCTCCCCAAAGGCCTTAACGCTCACAAGGGGGCATTATCTCCCACTTTGAGAAAGACTAGTCGAAGCGCTATGTGCCAGAGTGCTAACAAATAATCTACGTCCGACGTGGGCAAATGCTGCTCTTCGTTGGGTTAAGTGCGGCTCCTAACATATCAGTGCCTCAACGGAAATAAAGATCAACAATCTTTCAAGTGTGTCCAAATATTTGTAGACAGGCTGAATTTCCTCTTTAGGGAGTTATTTAGATTTAAACTTGTTGCAACAGAGAGGGAAAACACTATTATTAAACAACTGGAAAACTAACAAATTACAACAAGGATGGAGAATACCTTAAATAAGTCGCTAAAATCAACAGATGGAAGAATTGAAAAAATATGGATGTTCAAACATAGGCAAAATGGTGAATGTTACACAGTGTGTAAAGTGGCCACTTAAACCAGCCAATGACAGGTCATAAGCCCTGTAAATGCCTAGACTTCCATATTCCCTTATTT
The DNA here is from genome assembly GCF_059751315.1 of Micrasema longulum. Classification (NCBI taxonomy): domain Eukaryota; kingdom Metazoa; phylum Arthropoda; class Insecta; order Trichoptera; family Brachycentridae; genus Micrasema; species Micrasema longulum. The sequence continues at coordinate 72,336 of NW_028279770.1, forward strand.
AAGGTATTCTCCATCCCTGTTGTAATTTGTTAGTATCAAATATACATAATATTTTGTGGTAAAAGTCCAAGAATTAAAACAATCATATATATATATATATATATAGATATAGAAATGGGTTTTGGTAACGTGGTAGTCCTGTGGACTGACGGACAAAATGTCCGAGGCTCAAATCCTACTCTTCCACAACTCGATTTCCATTTTTCCAGCACAAATTATTTACGACTTTTAGAAAATGGTCTGAAAATTTAAGTAATTGATTAAATAATAAGAATTTAAGTATTTGTATTAGCAAAAAACAATATGTGAGGAGAGGAAGAGGGAGGGAGAGATAGATAGATTTGTTAATCTTAATGACTCCCGAGGGGGTGAAATCCAGTCTTTTGTCTACGAACATTTGGACAAACTCAAATATTGTAACTGGAAAACTGTTTTCAGGCGTTGCCTTGAAGGTGAATTGGTTCAGCCGGATGAATTTCTCCCACACAAATATTTCTGACCTTTTACAAAATTGAATGAAATGAGTTTATTCGCTACATTCGCTTTTCGTTAACATCTCTAGTGAGATGGAAGAGTTGATGAAATGTAGATGTTTAAATGTACAGCAAATGATAAATGTAACAAAGCGTGTAAAGTGGTCACTTAAACCAGCCAATGACAAGTCATAAGCCCTGTAAATGTCTAGACTTCCATATTCTCTTCCGAAATTGTCTTTCCTCTCTGTTGAAACAAATGTAATTATTTTATTATTAATTATAAACATAAATGTACGCGTATGCATATGCATTTGTGTATGCCTATATGTTCATGTGTGTATGTATGTGTATATATATATATGCATGTTCATGTGTGTATGTGTCAGTGGCGATCGGTGATTTCATTAACAGGTAAGCTATAAAAAAATAACATTTATTTGTACCTACATAGTAGGTACATAATATAATTTAAATGACATATTATACCATAAATTGCTATTTTTCTGTGGTTCTATGTGAAACAACAACTCTTATATAAAATCAATTCAGACTACGTAACTTTGTGATATATTACATTTTGTAGCCACCATTAATTTAACACATTACTTATATAAAAGTTTATTTAAAATAGCACAATGAGTTTTACGTATTTTCAATGAAATATCAACAGGCCTAGAAATGAATAATTCCAAAAATGGCCGCGTCGAGCGCCACAGGTGTTGCGAGTCATATGTCAAAAGTATCATCTCAAAGAAAAATAGCCCTTAAGAAATAATGTTTGAAATACTGTTTTCCAAATCGAGAATCTTTAAAAAAATTGTGTAATCTGCAAGTTAACTCTAAGAGAAAAATCCCGCTACTGGGTTCAATATGTTCAAAACACAGTATGAAGAAATAAGTTAGTGTAATCGGCTAGTTCCTTGGCTCATTGCTGGCGCTAGGCTCGCTTTATTTATATTTTTATTTCTATTTGGAGAAAAATACGAATGGTGGCAATGATTTATAAGAAAAAGTAATTTATTTTGTTTTTCTGTAAATAAAGTCACCGTAAAACATTATTATGGATAGTAAAATATAATGGTAAGCTGCGCACAATTGCTTCTATACACGATTCGCCCCTGGTGTGTATGTATGTATGTATGTATATATACATTTATATGTGGATGTATGTGTGTGTGTGTTTGTAAATGTATGTTTGTTGTATGTGTACAATTAAATTCATTTTTAATTATTTTTTCACTGTTTTATATTGACTCACTTTTTCTTCTTCCTTTTTCTCTTCCTTCCTTATTTTCCCATCCCTCTTCCTTTCACCCCTAGCGAACTGTGCGTTTTGTTTTTCTATATGTTTGTTCTTACATGAAACCCGTAATTGGTCTTGTTATTTGTTGTAATTCTTTGTGTATTGTTTATAACTATGACTGTATTGGTTAAAAAAAATAAAAACATTAGAAATATAGATACTTTCTTTCCCCATAATTCTTGTATTTCCGAAAGTTTTCCTTTCTAAATACTAAAACAATAATCATGTAAAACAAAAATTACGTAAAAAGATTTTTAAAAAAAGTTTATGTTTTTGTTACTGATAAATAGATTTTTTTGCATTTTTTTCAATATACAGTTTAAAGTAATATTTGGTGTTCTCTTTTTCATTTTTGTATATTTTTATATGCTTATTTTTCATACTTCATTTAGCAAAATATATCGTGTCGAGAATATGTAAATAAATAAGAATTTGAGTACTATGTGAGAACGTGACTATGGTGTGGCTCTTTACAAATACGAAAATCCGGAATGTCGTCGGCCTAACTTGTAAAACTCGTAAGTCCTAAATTTACTTTTATACGGAAATGAGTAAAAACAGTTTTTACTTCAGTAGCGAATGATAGCGATGTTTTTTTTCAAAACATTTTTAAAAAATGGAGCACTGTAAACACATTTATAGAAATTTACAAACATATATAATATTTTGTAGCCGTTCAAGCAAGTCACTTACACAAAAAATAATTTAAAAAAATTGCGATTTGAGAGTTAAGAGACCAAGGGAAAATCAAAATGTTATGTTTTAAAAGTTTTATGTACACAACACAATTCATTATTGTTTTTCTAATTCCATGGGTACCCTTTTATTTAGATACATTAAAAATAACTGGCAGATTTTTAACTAGGCAAGGTGCTTAAAATTTGGTTAGGTGACTTTTACTTGATACGGACAATAAAAGTTATAATAGTAAGTGAAAAGATGGAAATATTAGAAATAATTATTATGATTGTGAAGTTAAAAAATGTTTTCATTTAAATATATTGTGACTTAATTTTTTTAAGTTTTGATGCATAATAATATAATATAAAGACGAGCTGGAAATTGCAAATATATTGGCTCGTGTAACAGCAGAAAGTCGCAAATTTGGGTTAGAAATAAACAGAACTAAAACGAAGCTCATGATTGTTGACAGGGTCAATATACTACAACCATCAACTAGACTTCAAGACCTTGAAAAAGTGCAAGATTTTGTTTATTTAAGCTTACTCATCTCTGCGGGCGGTGCATGCACTTTAGAAGTTAAATGACGCATTCTAATAGCAAAAATGCCATGACTCGACTGAATAAAATTTGGCAAGATCGGGGCATCTTGAAAAAAACTAAAATATTTATAGTGCGTACGCTTGGATTCTTAATATTCTTGTACGGCGCAAAAACGTGGACAATTAAAGCACGTGAGCAGGAGAGAAAAGATGCCTTTGAGATATGGTGTTGGCGTCGAATGCTGAGAATACCATGGACAGCCAGAAGAACAAATGTCTCTATACTGAAAGGACTCAACATAAAAGTTCGGCCATAAGCTGCCAACGTATGCTGCAGTTCTTCGGTCACATAGCTAGACGTGGCCCAGAAAATCTGGAGAAAATAATAATCACTGGCAGTGTGCCAGGACGAAGAAGCAGAGGCAGAGCTGCAGCTCGATGGAGCTGTGGAGAGGGCGCAGAGCCGTGATGAGTAGAGACGCTTTGTCAATGGAATGGCTGATGAGAGTACCAAGGATTACGACCCTCAGAACTGAGGAACAACAGAAAAGAAGAAGAAGAATATAATATCACAAAGTAAACAACAAGTAATTCAGATTGACCCAACTTGTAACCGTGGTGACGTCTGCCTCTTAAATAACATAATTTTACGTTTCAAATGGCATATTTAACTCAAAACTGTCATTTTTATTGTCAGTTACTTTTGTCTGAACGGCGACGCCGACGATTTGAAATCCTAACAGAAAACGCCAAAATACAATTTATGACCGTTTTTGGTCTTACGAGTTTTGCATGTTAGAATGACGATGTGACCCGTTGACGCGGCACATCACATTCCATAGAAAAGCATTTTTTTCTATAATTTATTAATAAACGAAGTAAATAAACGTTTAGATTTCATTGTCCTTTTTTTACCCCCCTCCCTGAACTTTGATAATAATCACTGCTTAACCATTACGTATTTATGTGAAAAATATATAAAATAAAATTATAATTAACGTTTTGGAAAATATCACGATTAATATTATAGTCATATGGTTATTATTCACTGTACATAATAATATAACGTTCGTGTTAGTTAATGTGTATGTTTATAATTAAGTACCTTAATGATTTTAATTTAGATAAAGCACGATGTGTTTATTTTACTCGAAGGTTTTGATCTGACTTCTAGAATATTCGTGAAATGGCGTATCAAGGTGCACAGAAATGTTTTCACTAATTTGAGACACTTTGTAAAAGACTCTGTGGCTTCTTGATACTTAATTAACAATCTACCGTGATTATCTATGTTATTTTATTAGAAAATACAGTAGAATACACATATTAGAAAAATATAAGACACGAATTTATAGAAGAAAATTAGTGTACCTATTCTTTTGCTTATTCTGTTAAGTACATATTTTGAAAAACTTTATTAAATACCATAAATTCAATAATTTATTGTATTCATAATCGCTTTCAATCTCTATTTTTTCTTTTTATGTATATTTTTGTTTTTTTTTTTAATTTTTAAAAAGCGTATAAACTGTTTTTTTATTAAAAATATGTGGACATACTAGAAACATTGTTGATTAAACTAACTAGTATAAGAAAAAGTATAAAAACTGAAAAATTGGTTTCAGGCGTTGCCTATTTATTTATTTTATTTATTTATTTATATATTTATTTATTTTTGCACCACAACAGGCCATGAGGCCCAATTACAGTGGTGAATTACATCACAGAACACCCAGGCTTGAGAAAAATCACATTTTAATTTTTGTGTTCTCACCGGGAATCGAACCCGGAACCTTTCGTGCGTGAGCCAAGCGTTTTGACCACTACACCACGGAGGCCGCATCCTAGTAGGTGAAATGGTTCAGCCGGATGAATCTCACCCACGTGATAAAAGGTTTCAGCTCTTTTACTTTACAAAACACAACAGATGGAAGCGTTGAGGAAATTAGGATGTTTAAACATAAGTAGAATGGTGAATGTTACATGGTGTGTAAAGAGGCCTCTGAAACCAGGCAAGGACATATTCCCTTACATGGAAGTTTAGGCATAGTCTACATACAAACATGTACATACACCCATGGTGTATGTACATGAGTGAGGGTGTATATGTATATATGTGTATTTGTATATATGTGTGTGTATGTCAATGTGTGTATGTATACGTATCAAAATGTGTGTACGAGTAAGTTTATATTTCATAAGTCTGTGCTTTCTATTAACTTGTAAACTAATATCATATATTAAAATATAATTACCGACACGGAACGAGGTATGTATGTACTCTTGTTAGCTGGGCAAAGTGAACATAAAATTGTATTTATGATAAAATGTAAAAATAAATAAATAAATAAATGTACACTTGAAAGCTATAAAGAAAAATATTGCAGAGAAAAAATTTTTGGGAAGAACCGGAAGATTTGTTGAAATGGGTTCATGTAAAATCACCTACAATACAATCACTGAACCACGCACCAATCACCGTATCACCACATTATCCTATCAAGCCACGACAAATTAGAAAAAAAAAATCACTTTACTACAAAACATAGCTCCAAGAATAATGCTGAGAAAAAATGCAGAAGGGTAGTCGATGCTAAATTACTTAATTAAAGTACTTACTTGATGTAAACCAAAAAAATCCATCGATACAATACGTTCTATCCTCTCTGCCGACACCTACTAGGAAACGGCATAGTGGTTTGTTGTTGTTCTTATGGAAATTATTATAATTGGTATTAAAAACAAATAAATGCGGGATTGAGAACACTCAGACATCGGGAAATATTTAAACTGACTTTGTTTTCAAATAATGCTAAATACCACACGCCTATGGCCCGCATGTGTCGGGAATGTAATATATACTGCCGAAACAATAAAATTGTCATTTTTCATGATATTCTCTCAGCTTTTGCGAATAATCTCTTAGGAATAAATCTTATTCAATAAGTACACACGTACAACTAATTTTTTATTGCATTGTATCCTGTAAAAAAAAATATCTATTTTGTGTAATTCTATAATTGAAGATATATATGCATGTAAAATTGTATCGACGAATGCTTTCAAATTGGATGTTTTCTAGTATGTATCTTTGTTGAATTACCTAATAAAATAAAATAAAAAATAAATAAAATTATTCTGTGTCTGGGCGAATTAAGAATACAGCTCTGTGCGTATAATAGGACAAGATTCCAGATTCCACGTGTATTCGAATCGAAATATCAAATAATTTGTTTGTTAGAAGTGCAAATAATAAGCATTACGATCATATTAAACTTTATTGTACGATCACTAAGTTACATTTATATTTTTCAAATGTCTTTTCATCCCGGTAAGCACTTAAATACCGAATAATACGTGAAAGTTTACCGAACCCGCTTATATATTAAGTCACCGGAAAGTTCAAGAATGATATTACACGAACATGCTTTCACCCTATGCAGAGTTAAAGAAATAAAGGCACTTCAGAAAGGGAGGATACTAAAAATAAAAATTATTTCAACCCTTGTGTATATATTTTGAGTCCGAGGGTAATAAAGAATACAACTCTGTGTGTGAAATACGATCAGAACAGATTACCGGACGGGTATTTTCGAGTGTAGATTAGTCCGCCTCGTGGAGAATTAGTTATTGTGTTTGCCCTCCACCCCTGGCGTTCCTCGTTTGATTTCTGGGAAGGTCGAAGTGAAACATTATTTCTATAATTCGGACACTCACCTCTTCTTTATTAACATTCAAATCAGGTTTGAAATATCACTTCCTGAATATTTGAGTTTTGCCATTCTCCTCCCTCTTTCCGTCCCCTCCTATCTTCATAGTATAGTGACGATGTTTAGTCAATTTTTCTTTCCAAATTATATACAAATATACAGGGTGTGTCATATTTTATGTCGGTATGTGAATATTGAATAACTTAAAAAAAACAATAGATTTCTGTATTATTATTATTATTATTAATAATAAAACACTTTTTTATCCCCTCCTATCTTCATAGTATAGTGACGATGTTAAGTCAATTTTTATTCCAAATTATATACAAATATACAGGGTGCGCCATATTTAATGTCGGTATGTGGATATTGTATATAAGTAAGAAAAAGGTTAAGCAGGGTGTATGTGAACGGAAGAAAAAATTGAAGGATGAAGAAGGAATGAAAATGACACACAATTTCCATGAAAACATTAAAGTTTTCTGGAAAGCTGTGAAAAACTCCCGGAGTAGCAGTGAAAGCGGAGGCATGACAGTTGTTAAAGATAAGGATGGAAAAATGGTGACTAGTGAGAGTGGAATAAAAGAGAGATGGAAGGAATACTTTGAGGAAGTTTATGAATCGCACACTGGTAACTCGGGCGGTGCCGATGTATCGACATTATCCGAGGTGTGTCTGAACGCAAATGATGAGGTAAGTCAGATTAGTATGAAAGAAATTATCAGCGTTGTCAAATGTATGCGGAATGGTAAAGCGCAAGGGTATGACTGTATTGCAGCAGAGTTTATTAAGTCGGGTGGCAAATTAATTCTCACATGGCTACATAAACTTTTTAACTTGTGTCTCAAGGAGGAAAGGACTCCACCTGATTGGAGGAGGGCAGTTGTTATGCCGTTATACAAGGGAAAGGGTTCTAAGGTGGAGTGTGGGAATTACAGAGCTATCAGTCTTCTGAGCGCTGTCGGCAAAATGTATGGAAGAATACTGATAGAAAGAGTAAGAAACGTGACCAAGGAGAAAGTATGGGATGTACAGAGTGGATTTATGAATGGTAGAGGATGTATGGATCAAATATTTGCATTACGCAATATGACAGAAAAGTTTTTGGCGAAAAACCAGAAGCTTTTTTGCGCTTTTGTTGATTTGCAAAAAGCATTTGATCGAGTTGATAGGAAAAAATTATGGATGGTTCTATCGGAGTATGGAGTGAGTGACAACCTTGTCCGCGCTATTGCTTCCTTGTACAAAGATAGTGTAGCGTGTGTAAGGGTAAATGGGTCATTAACTTCCTGGTTTGACATCCCTAAAGGAGTCAAACAGGGATGTGTAATGTCACCGTGGTTATTCAACATATACATGGATAAATGTATGAGAGAATTGAAAAGTATGGATGTGGGAGCGAAAATGAGTAATCTTACTGTCAGTTGCCTTCTGTACGCCGATGACGCAGTCCTCCTAGCTGACAGCGAAGAGGAACTGCAATCCTTGGTTACAAAGGTTTACGAAGTGTGCAAGGAGAGTGATTTGCTAATGAATGTGCAAAAGTCGAACGTCATGGTCTTTGAAAGAAATGTAACTATGACTGAATGTAAGATTGTAGTAAATGGAGATAGTTTGAAACAGGTCGAAGAATTTGTATATCTGGGTAGTATGTTTACTAGAGATGGAAATATGGACAAGGATATTGAAAGGAGGGTTAGTGCCGGTAACAGAGTTAATGGTGCCTTAAAGTCTGTCGTAGCAAATAAGTGTCTATCGCAAGAGGCTAAATTAGCAGTTCATAATGGAGTTCTGGTACCAACCCTAATGTATGGAAGCGAAGCATGGAGTTGGAAAAAAAGGGACGAAAGTAGACTGAATGCTGTTGAAATGCGATCCCTCAGGCGAATGTGCGGAAAAACAATGTATGATAGGTGCCCTAATGTCGAAATTAGAGCAGAATGCAAGGCTGAGTTAAGCATTATCGACAAAATTAAGAAAGGTCTTTTGCGATGGTTCGGTCATGTGGAGCGAATGAATGATGAAAGAACGGCTAAAAAGATTTATGATGCGAATGTGTCTGGTTGTAGAAGTCGAGGAAGGCCGAGAAAGACATGGCATGATCAAGTACAACAAATTCTTGAAAGTGGTCATGTGAAAAGTCGGAATAATCGACGTGCGTGCATGAGAAGATGTATGAATGTGAAGGAAGCAAAGGAAGTGTGCCAGGACAGAGTGGTGTGGCGTTCTATCCTCTCTGCCTACCCCTCTGGGGAAATGGCGTGATGGTTAGTTAGTTAGTTAGTTAGTTAAAAAAAACAATAGATTTCTGTATTATTATTATTATTAATTATTATTATTATTATTATATCGGGTTGTGGTCCTGTGGCTAGTGTCTCGGACTCACGGACCAAAGGTCTGTGGTTCGAATCCCACTCTACCCCAACTTGATTCCATTTTCTAATAGTGAGTTATTTACAACTCGTTGAAAATGGCCCTCAAAATTAAATATTTGGGTAAATCATAAGAACGCAAAAATTTCTTTTTTTAAAAAAAAAAAAAAAAATATTAATAATAAAACACTTTTTTATCCCCTCCTATCTTCATAGTATAGTGACGATGTTAAGTATTTTTTTTTCCAAATTATATACAAATATACAGGGTGCGCCATATTTAATGTCGGTATGTGGATATTGAATAACTTTCTATATTATTAATAATAATTCACTAACAGCTATTAAGCTGATCCGTGTATATCAAGTGGACATGGTTATTAAACATTATACATTGATGTGTGCATCTAGGCGGATTTTGAACACATTAACTGAACTACACCAATCACTTTCTCGGGAAGGCCATCCCATTTCTCCACAACTCGGTTTGTCAGGAAGTTCTTCCTGGGGTTGGATGAGAAGAAGGTAGCGTTTAGTTTCAATGAATGACCTCTGAGATGGCGGTTGTCATTCATAGTGAACATTGATTTCAACTTGGATACATTATATTGTTTGGTTAAGATTTTGAACGTTTCAATCAAGGCACCACGCTGCCTCTGTTTTTCCAGTGAACTTAACCCGAGCTCCTTAAGCGGTCCTCAAATGATTTATTTCTTAGAGAAACTATCATTTTAATGGCTCTTCTCTGGACTTTCTCCAACAAATCTATGTCTTTTTTAAAATACGGTCTCTAGATTTGGTAAGCATACTCCAATATGAGGTATTTTTTATTTAATTTGGCCCCTTACAATTTATTTATACTAGTTTTTGAATACAACTTCAATCAAGTGGCCGCCTTTATTAGACAAAGCTAAATGTGGCCTTTTTGCTGCATTTTCCATAACTTTTTTGAGCGTCTCGGGCGGTAAAGCGATGATTTCGGCACGAATGTTTGCCTCGAGCTCGTCAATGGTCCGAGGCTTGCTGAAGTTTAAATAAACCTACAAAAAGAAGTCCGAAGGGGTCAAACCTGGAGATCTGAGTTAACATTAAATGTCGCCTTTCTTTGAAATCACACGTCCAGGGAATTTTAGTTGCAGAAACTGCATTGTTTGATTTGCAGTGTGGCATGGCGCACCGTCGTGTTCAAACCCGTAAACGTCCAGACCTTTTTCACACATTTGTGGGCAGGCATAATGAGCCGATAATAATGAGCAGAAATAGATTCCCATCGACTATTTCACCTTCTCTGAAGAAAAATGGCCCAATTATGGTTTTGGCACAAACGTTGGCCAAAACAGTAAATTTTTGGCCATGAAATGATGTTTCATCGATCTCGTGTGGATCTTTTTTCCCCAAATGCGTCAATTTTGCTTGTTAACGGCGCCAGAGAGTGTTAAATGGGCCTCGTCAGTCATCATCATTTGCTTCTAAAAATCAAGTTCAGTGTCAGCCCGAGCGAGTGTTTATCCGTATTCCAAGCGAGGTGGATGGTCTGTCGGCAATATTCTTCGCGTCAATTAGACTTTTTACGGAAAAAATGCAAATCGTCCTTCAAAATGTATGGAAAAGCGATTCCTCCGACGCTAAAATGCTGAGCACAGTGACGATACGACACATGTCAGTTCTTGGCAACACTCTCTCTTACCGCTTCAACCAGTTAATTGAAACGTCTTGAGCGTTGATGAACGGCTTGTGGACGATCTCCCACTGTCCGTGTTCAAGAAAATTCCATACCAAATGACGAATAGTGTTGTCAGACGGTGCTTGTTGGCCACTATATTTTCGGCATTATACACGTTGAGTTAACACAACTGAACAAATATTTTCAATGTACAGCGTCAATTTTTCGGCGCGTTGTTTTGGTATGATACGATTTATGGTTAAATTGTACTGAATTGACGTTTCAAAAACATTTTACTCAAGTGAATCGGTTGATAAATATCAAAGTTATTTAATGTTTACATACCGACATAAAATATGGTGCATTTTCTATATAATAAATTAATCGATGTTTTGTTGTATAATGAATATATCATAATATACCCACAATTTTATAATGCTCTTTTTCATTATTATTGCAATTTTTTTACAAGTGGAATTATACGGCGTGGTTTTTCACGGGTGCGCTTTTTTTGCATTGCATTTACATAAATATATAAAACATTAATAAAGCTATAATTTTTGATTATTTCTAAAAACTGTATTTTTTTGTTACAATAGCTGTTGTTTTCTTTTAAACAATAGAATATGTTCATATACCACTAATTTTCTCAAATTAAACGGTTTGGGTAGGTAGGAAGAAATTGCCTTAAGGCAATATGCCCGCCCTAATAATATATTCATGTAAATTGTTCATGTATATAAAGCGTTTCAATAAATAAATAAAAATGGTTCTTCATTGCAACAATCCATAATCCACGGACACGCGCCTAAAGCGTAGGATTGATCACTTTACCATATAATTTGATTTATTTACGATGCATTTATAAATAAAGTATAAAAATAAGTGTATCTTTTAATTTTAGTTCTAATTGATTTGTGATTTAAAAAAAATATTTTCTTTATGCAATAAAAAATACACAATGTCGCAATTTTAAAAAAAAAAGTGCCACATGGCAATGCGTATCAACCATTCTTCTAACTCTCCAGAGTCCAGATACTGTAGTGAAACATGAATGATTTGGGAAGGTAAGGTTCCCTTCATTTGATTATCTTTTAAAATACAGGATCCGGAGGTTTCAGATTAGAGTCACGAAGATGAGAAAAACGAGGATGGTTCTGATTCTAGCTGTCCAACTATGGCTTAATTATTCGATAAAACTGGTTGGACTTGAAGACACATAGAAAGATTCCTGTTGCACAACACCAGTAACATAAGATTGGGTGGGTATTAAAAAAAACATGTACGGTAAATAGTAATATGGCACTCTCCTATTTTCTTTCTGGAATGAAATCTGTTTTTTGAGGACGTTCGCGAGTAAACATAGATATATAAGGTTGTTGACTTACGTAAGATATAATAGGAAGGTTCCAAGCAGCAGCTACCAGAGCTTCGGAGGAGCAGGTATCATCTGGTCCGATAAAAGCCACGGCGCCACCGTCCCTCATTTGAGTCATGGCCCTAAAACAACATAAATAAATACATTTGTTATATCATTATCAATTTGATATTCTTGCACAAATTAATATCTAACTGTATAAATGCCCTTGATATCTTTGCTCAGATAAACCTTAATTTACCTCGCCGTAACTTGCGTACTAATCCTGTCTTTGCTGTGGGAAATTATAAAACTAACATCGGATTCTTTTCCCCTCTGTCAAGGATCCTCAGAACAGTGAACGAAATCTCACTAATTGGTACTGTCAATATGTTCCTACAGCAAGGGCAAGCATTTAAGAAGCAAACGGTGTTGTCTCTCCTGACTCACGATGTCACACTTGCCATTTCTGCCTAGATTATGCTATATACATACCCTTTGTTAATTACACACTTTGTTAATTTAAGTAGATTTTAAGAATGTTTGTTTATATTAAGTATAACTCATTAATGTCAATCTATTAGGGCTTATCTAAGCCTGTTGATTGGCTTAAATAAAAAAAAAATATCATCACTTTCCAACCCGCACCGATTGGCAAGCGATGCACCAATAGCAGCGTATCTCTATATTTTTTTCGTTATATAAAAATGAGGTCACTGGTCCGCCGTACCTAGGGTTACCGACATTATATTATGACAGGCGTTTGCCGCATTTGACAGGCATTTTAAGGCCTAGACAGGCGTGCGGCCGGCATTGCTTTGAGATAGGGATTTTTAAATTTCACGTGAGTTCATACAAATAATAATCGGTCATCCAATCGTTTTTTATTTATTTATTTATTTGACAGACTTATGCAGTCGAGTCTAATTGGTGGTAAATAATAAATACAGGCACAAATAAAATAAAATAAAACTAAATAAAATTAAAGCTAGGACAAAAAAAAAAAACTACCTCAAGACAATATCCGGTCTATCTTAGTGATTTTTTAAATCTATAAAGACTTACACCAAAAAAGTCCAGATATTGTCTCGAGTTTACAATACGACACAATCGGGACATTGGTGCATGCAAGCCGTAGTTTGTGCTGTGTTGATCGAGGAACAGTACGTTATTATTTCGCAACCGGTGGATTGGAATATTGAATGCCACTTGTTCCAGTAACGATGGTACATCAATTAAGTAATTTTTGAAGCAATAGTAGCAACCTCCCTCCCCGGCTCATGGCCTCATGACCTCTGGGGGATAATGGATCTGGCTGGCAATGCTGGCCACCCCCGTTCACGGCGTTTGGGTGGAAGATAATGAATATACCGATTTATTCATAAAATCTACCGCTTTTTACCTAAAGCAGGCATTTTTCCGAAAAATAGGCCTTTGAAGACACCCTGTACAGTGTACAGGCATCCCTTAATTTTTTAATGGTAACTCTAGTCGTACGCTTCAGCCCCATGAAGTCTCTAATTGAGATGAAAATTCTTTTTTTATTTAGGGACTTTATACCGACGGTGAAAAGGGAAAAGTTACTAAGCGACATGTAGCAACTTTACAGAAGAGCCAATTATTATTATTTTTATTTTGATAATGAAAAAAAAACGGATTTTAATTTTTTATTTAAATCGTGTAAGAATTACGCCAAAACAATAGGTAAATACAAGATTTTTTTAATTATTTGAAAATGATTAAAAAAAACCTTCATTGGCCCTTAAAGTTGCCACATATCGATTAGCAACTTTTTCATTTTCATCGTCGGTATAAAATCTATACATATTATTATTTGTAAAAACCTTGAAGGCAACAATATTTTGAGTTTGTCCAAGTTTTTGTAGACAAGGACTGGATTCAACTCCCTAGACTTCTATATTACCTTCTCTTAAACGTGCTTCATCTCTATTGTAATATGTTAATCTTAAGAGCGTTCATATTTATAAAATTAATATATTAAATTATCGCTCGTGAAGATTTATCGCGATTTAAGATTAAACGTTTATCTATCCCCTTAATAATTTGACTGCTAAGTGATTTTTAGTACGTTTTGAAATAAAAATTATATACAAGCAGGTATATCTATAAAATACACGTAGTTGGACAAACTCAAAATATTGTTGATACATCCAACTGGTCCATGAAGAAGTATAGAAATCGAAAAAATAAAAAAATTCAGACGTTGCCTAGTATGTAGGTGATATAATTCAATTAGATGAATCTCACCCTCATACATAATAAAGGTTTCAGCTCTTTAACTTCACAAACATCAACATTATGAAAGTATTGAAGAAACATAGATGCTCAAATATGGGCAGAATGGTAAATGTTACAGTGTGTAAAGCGGCCATTTTTTAAATATTTTTTTGCACCACAACAGGCCAGGAGGCCCAATAACAGTGGTGAATTACATCACAGAAAACCCAGGCTTGAGAAAAATCACATTTAAATTATTGTGTTCTCACCGGGAATCGAACCCGGAACCTTCCGTGTGTGAGTCAAGCATCTGACCACTACACCACGGAGGCCTTAAGGAGGGTTTAAACCAGCCAATGACAGGTGATAAGCCCTGTGGATGCCTACACTTATATATTACATTCTCTTAAATGTTCTTCATCTCTGTTGTAATATGTTCATCGAAAGATTTTTTTATATATTTTTTTAAAATAAATATTTGCGTTCTTATGATTTACCCAAATATTTAATTTTGAGGGCCATTTTCAACGAGTTGTAAATAACTCACTATTAGAAAATGTAATCCAGTTGGGGTAGAGTGGAATTCGAACCACAGACCATTGGTCCGTGAGTCCGAGACACTAGTCACAGGACCACAACCCGATATTGCAACCCGACCAACAGATCTTCTTAAGAATAACAGTTCAAATGTGATTATTTGGTTGTATCTATATTTAACAGTAAATACAGCTACCCTTTAAAAAGGGCAAAGGTTATGTTTTGTAAAGTTTGAATAATTTATTATCTAAAGTCTAAAGGTTTGTTTTCATTATTTATTAGTCATTTTACCCTACAATTTTTATTATTATGGTGTATCTATACTTTTATAACTCTACAACATTTATTTATTTTATTGTTTTTGAACTAGTTTCTGTGGCTTTTGTACTGTATTCTTCTTTTGAATCAAAAAACATTGCAGCTGTGAACAATTATAATGAAAATGGATCTAACAATACTATTAGATTGTGTACTTCTTCTTCTTCTTCTTCGTTTTTTCATGGCCTTTTCACATCTCAATTCGGGTGTTCTGGCTAGTGTCGAGTATTTATGTTTTTTTACATATATACACATGTTTTAGTAATATAATATCTACAAATTAGTATGTTAGTATTTAATATAATATATACATATAATAATAAAACATATTTACAACTTTACACCATTTACAACTAGATATTTACATAAGATTTTAAATACACGTTTATTGGGTGGGGACAGGAGAGTTAGAATATGAATAGGGAATGGGATATTAATATCAGAGAGGTCGGATAGGAAATCAAGATAACAATCATTTATGGGGCATCCAAAAATAATATGGTTTAAATCTTCCTCATCTAGCTGACATTCGCAAATGGCAGAGTCCCGGAAATGGATTCTGAACAGGTGAGAACCATTGCAGCAGTGCCCAATGCGCATTCTGCATATGGAGGATGTCTCAAACTTGTTCAGAATCACTTTGGAAAACCAAGGCTTTTCTGTTACATTTGGTTTCAGTTTGAAAAGATGTTTACCCTTGGCTTGGGAGGAGGCTACCCAATATTCTTGCCATGTGCGAAGTTTAGATTGTGTACGTAATACTTGCAAGTATGTTCAGTTTCTTATCATTGTTCCTTAATTTATTAATAAACCCCATTTTAAAATACACTTATTTGTCATTTAGAAATAAAAAGAAGAACGTACTCGTAAATTCTAGGCACTTGTAGCGTAAAACCACGTTGTCATCTTGACCTTATGTACATCAACAATATTTTGAGTTGGTCAGAATGTTTAAGACTCGTTTTAATGCTCTAGAGAGTTATTAAGATAAATGTTTTACAACAGTGGGGAAGAACATTTCAGAGAATTAAATATAAAACTCTAGGCATAAGGGCTTATGATCTGCCATTGACTTGTTTAATTGTCCACTGAGTAACATTCACGTTTGTAGGGGGAGTAACATTCACCATTCCGTGTTTTTTTCTGAATTCGCAAACCATCTGATAGAAAATAATCATAGCTTTAAAGACACAGGATTAAAAGTACTTCATGTTGAAAATAAAATATTTAAATTGGGCAACTTAAAAATTTTAGAAATAAAAAAGCGATTCATAATAAGAAAAAAATAATTAATAACCAAATAAACAATATTTCTTTTAGTCCACTTCTGTCTAGCTTCGATAATATTTGTATCAAATTACCACCCTTTTAAGGAAAAAATACTTTATTTGTTGGCTCCACGTGTAGTATTTAGTAAACATGGAAAAAAATAAAATAGAAAAGGATTAATTACTTACGTAAGTCTTAACAAAGAAGCTTGTTTGTTTTAAAACCGGTTGGTGGAAAAAAAAGTGGCAAAAAATAAAGTTATTTTCTTTAAAAAAATAAAATCTGTTTATTAAACCAATTGGTCCAAGAAGTTCAAGGTGAAATAATTCAGTCAAGTTAATCTCACCCGCATCAATAAAGGTTAAAGCTCTTTAATTTCAATAAAATCAACAAATTAATAAATGAAATGAATATTAATGTTCAAACATAGGCAGAATGGTGAATTCTCAGTAAATAAAGTTTAATAAGTGTCAAGAGCGTAAAACCGTAAAAATACGTAAGTGCCTAAAAGGCATTGAGCTGACCAAACATTCAAATACCGTAGTATACAGTGAATCATAGTTCGTTGTGTACCTTAGCCATTAGAAGTCATTTTTATGCTACCCACATATTCCTTAAATTCTAAATACATAGTTATTTACCGTGTACTAGATTAAGCCACTGTTGATTTATTTGTGATCCGCTGTATCCAACCTTAATATTGTTAGTAAATCTAAAAAAATGTAATACAGTCAAATAGTAATATAATTAAGCTACAGTGATACCAAATTTTAGCTTTCGTGTTTAAACGATTACAAAATTAAAGCCCTCCAAAAAAGGGTGATCCACTGTCGCCATCCTGACCCTACTCTTTTTATTGCAGAACGCCGTCAAAAATCATTATGCCGAAAATTTTCTACTTGGTAAAAAATGTTTTATCAAAACCGCTGGGTTTAAATGGGGCTAAATTTCAACATGCCTCGAAAATGACGATTGTAATTTTAGACCTCTATTTACATTAAAACTACGCAAGGTAACATAATATAATTCGTTCTCTTAACAATTCATGCTGGGAATTTGTAAGTATCTACGTCGTTACTACAACTAATATCTCAACAATAACATCAAATTTCTGTAGCAAACAAAATCAAATTGGTAAATTACGTTAACATTTACAGTGGCGAACCAAAACAACGTAACCGTGACTTGGTGCAAGAACAATGAACGGGATTAAAATAAATTCGAAATTGGATATACTCGTACAAAGTGTTTCGGGATCAGATTGCAAAACTTCAGAAGAATATTTCGCCAAATTTCCTTTTAAAAGTCATCATCATTATTCCCTCTTCCACATCTAATTGTGCGTAGGGCACTGCATCGGTACATCAATCGCAGCTTATCTAGATCTTTTTTGTTTCATTGAAGGTAAGATGATCAGTCCTACGCTTCAGGCGCCAGTCCAGAGACTATAAAAAAAAGTGTTAAAACACCATGTTAAACAAATATTTTTTATCAATCAAGCCGAAATGAAACCCGAGACCTCTTGCATGGTAGGCAAACGCGCAAAACTTTTAAAGGCAATTTAAATATCAGTAAATATTTGCGTATAACCACTTCCAGACTTTTCTATGTTTACCAGTATGAGACATGCCCGTTTCTTTGTCAGAATATGTTAATTAATTGAAACTGGAATACCTTGAGAAGGGAATATGGAATTCTAGGCATTTACAAGGCTATTGACCTTTCGTTGGCTGGTTTAAGTGGCCTCTTTAACAATCACTTAAACACTTTGTAACAATCAGTATTCTGCAATCATTATTCTGCAATCACTATTCTGCAATCACTATTCTGTTGAAACATATGTATACTTTTCCTCAACTATTCTATGTTGAATTTTGTGAAGTATCAGAGGGCAAATCTTTATTGGTTTGGGTGAAATTCTGCCATGAAAAAAATAATTTAATGCTCTAACAAAGAAACAGTCGTGTTCTAAAACTGGTCGGAAAAATTAATATACAAATGTACGGGCTCAAGTGACTAGTCGTTGTCATATAAGATTATTTGGGATAGTTGCTGAATGTGCATCTTGAGTGGTTTATGCTATGTATATGTGCCGCATGTAATGTATATGTTTGTGTATGTTTTATATGTGCGTTCATGTGTGTGCGTGGATGGCTCGGAGTGTACATTCGGTATTTTTATTTATTTTAATTTATTACCTCCATGGAAAACGCAAATGTCAACAATTATTCTTTTCTCACTTAAAATTCTTATTTATTTTTTTGTCACATTTAATGTTTATATCTTTTTAATTTATGAAAACTTAATTGGTCTTTTTATGTTAAAAAATTGTTGTTTTTAATACTTATTTCGTATGACTGTATGTTTTCTGAATAAAATAAAATAAAATAAAATATGAAAGTAAATAAAAAAATATGGACAAAATATTTAAAAAGAAGAGGTTTCTCTTATAAGTTAAAAGTCATTAAGAAAAATATTAAAAAATGATGATTTTAGTGATGCTCTTACACTTTTTTGAGAAATAACTAGATTTCAAGAAATCCTGGTAATTAAGAAAAATCGTTTAATTGTTAATGGATTGTTTTGACTATTACAATATTTTTAATTTATCGAAAAGTGATTGTCGAATAAACTTAAAGAGGATTTCGTTTTTAAGTTTATTTATTATTTACTTTTAGTAACTTTATTAGGGAACAATAACAGATAACTGGACACACATGCATAACAAAAACAAAAAAAAAAATTAGACCCGTCACCCTTTATAATGTTCATAGCATGCAATGTGTTACATAAAACAAATTAATAAAATAAAATATAAAAGCTGGAAAAACAAATTTAAAAAATTTATAAGTATAAAAAACAAAAAAAAAACACTTTAAAGGAAGAAAATTTCAGTTATAGTAAAAAATGAATAAAAATACGTAAAAGAAAGTTATTAATTATTGTGAATATTATCTGGAAATTTTAAGGTCTGATCTAAAGACCCCTTCTATAATTTTTGTAATTATGTTTACCTGTTGTTATGGTGGCACTGTTTGCCAAAACCCGCTATATTCCTATAGCGGCCAGAGGAAGATAGCGGGTTTCGGAAATAGACGACTCAAATGTTCGCAATTAGTCGACATACCAATAATCAAACTCTATTGTTATGTTGATATTTCAGATAAAGACAATGACAGTTGATTGTTGCTTTGAACCCTATTTATTAACCTGGTTTGGATTCATTTGATCCAATATTTGTTCACTTCAACAGGCAAATGAAATTTATTAAAAAAACATTGTATATCAGAAATCATCGAATCATTGGTGTATATTGGTTTTACGATCAGCTTAGGTGTAATGGACAATTATTTTCTTAATGTTCCTAATCACTAACTTAGACAAAGGCAGCTTAAGCTATTGTATCTTCCTGCTGGCAGAACCAGCCGGCCAATGGTAATGCCAGCAGTAAGAGCAATGTCTTTGCTCAACCGCATCTTTTCGAATATCAACATCTTTTGTATCACTGAAAGAAAGTTCAGAGATGACAGCATTGGCCACGCCCCTAATACGTTACGACTCTGTTAAATTTTGAACTCTGTTAGTGACCGTTTAAATTTAAATATAACATAGCCACGAGTCTTGACGTCAAAATTATCAAGGCCAAACATGTCGCGTTTTTGTAGGGGCATATTTTTTAATATTTAAAAAAAAGTTAAATACGAAAACATTTCTCCACAATATCCATATCGATTTTGAAAATTCCATTAATTTTTCTAATTCTAATTCACATATTTTTATCGGTAGATATTTTCCTACTGTTTTTTTATTATTCCTGTTTTTAGTGGAGTTATAGCTTGTACATAAATATATATAGTGAGTAGTAGTAGTAGTGAGTGTTCTGACGAAGAAACGGGTACGTCTAAAAACTGGTCAAAAAAACAAAAAAAGTCGTTATGTGGTTGTATAGGTATCCAATAATCAATTTTTAAAATCTTTTTTTTATCAGTATGTATTTATATTTATATTAGTTACCTAAGTAGAAGTTTTAAATAATAATTCGTATAATTTAAAAAAGAAAAATATTCGTTAAGTGTTTTACTAAATTGTTTTAATTTTTTTTTTAAAATTAATATATGTTGCTTTCAAACTTTTTTTTTCTTTTTTTTTTAGAAGTTCAAAATATTTCTATAACCAAATATTTAATTTTTCATATGTTTTTATAACAAGTAATATTATTTTTAAACCGTGTATCTTTTGTTTTCGACTCCTTAATTTGTAAATAACTGTTTAGTTATAATTTGTTTTAATTACTATATTTGACTTATTTCACTTACATGTATGTATTTTATTAAATGCAACTTATATATAAAAGGAACTAAGTGCCGTTTATTTCAATAAAATAAAAAAATAAAAATAATAATAAAAAGAATAAAAAGTCAAAATGTTTGCCCACAAGTTAATGCTTTAATCAAAAATAATTTACGAATAAGAAATAAATTTGTTTCAATAGACAGGGGAAAACATTTCTGAGAAAGGTATATGGAAGTCTAGGCATTTACAGGGCTTATGATCTGTAATTGCCTGGTTTTTTCTTCTCTATTGCAACAAATTTAGATCTAAATAACACCCTAGCGAGAAAATCCAGCCAGTTTGCAAACATTTGAACACACGCAAAACATTCTTGAATTTAAGTATTAATTAAAATACTTATGTAATACATATTTAATGATGAGAAAAATAATAGATAGATTGTAAGATCGGGTAAAGAGTTTGGAAGGATACAGGAAAAGGATCCAGGAATAGAAATGAAGGGAAATTAGAATTTTATGGAAATATAATATTGTGTTCAATGTCTTGGGTCCAAAAGGGCCAGTGTCGGATTCCTTTTTTTTTTGCCAATATTGTGCAGAGGGTCGATGTTGTACCAACACGATCTTGTAGTATGCAACTATGTTCACACGTGTTCCAAAACACGTGAGTCAAATAACGTTTTTTAAGGAAAATATTATCAATCTACTTTTATACGCACTATATTTGAATTATGTTATTTATAAAAATTATTAAAAAATAAAGTAGACTCTTTTAATCTACTCTCAAAAATTAATCTTAATATCCCCTTTCGATTGACAAGAAATAACTATTTATTCCATCTGCCAGTCTGTAGCACTATGCACAACATTCTTTCCTCTATCGTTCTTGCTATAACTATAATGCTTTTTTTTCATCTATTGAAATATTTAATACGCCCCTTAATTTATTTAAAAATAAAGTAAGACTGATTATTTCTGGCTGCGATACAATCCCTCTCGCTATTAAATGATAGTCACACTTACACACACCTGAACATTTACTCCCACATACACACAAATACACCTATACACTACTCGCAATACGAGAAACTCTCGAATGGTTATTAAAAAAACCACCAGAGAGGTGTATAAAAAAGTATTCTTGAAGAAGAACCTTTTCTAACTTTATGCTTTCAACGACGTCAAATTGAAGAGTTATCACCAAACTATGTATTCTTGATCGTTAACAATAATCCAATTCATATAAAGATGTAAAAAAATAGCATATTTATTTATTTATTTATATTATTTCAATGTTAGATTTAAATTTGATTCCCGCAATGTTTTAGATATAAAAAACTGTATCCCGAAAAGAATGGAATTTTGACCAATGTGATTGTTCCTCCCTCGCATAGAATTATTTTTATAGAAACTCTAAAATATATTTTTGACGCCAATGAATCTTGTGACTAAGAATTTTTCATTTAATGTCGCAACCAATAGTAGTGTCTAAAGACATTTTCATTAGTTAGTAAATATGAACCTTAATTTCTTCTGAACTTTCGTTAAAAAAGTAAAATTTTGTATCTTTTTTTTAAAAGACATGTTGATGATTTTAATCTAAGTAAACAATCGAATTTATCGCACAAAAATTAGAGTGAGTCTTTAAAAATTACGTTTTGATTTTAAATCAGTAAATCAGAATGAAGGGGCAGGTGTAAATAACCGCTACAGATAGATTGCATAAATCTCGTGGACCTACTGTTCTGTGACCTGTGACCTGACGAGCTGCGCATACATTATTGCGCGAATGAGGATAGAAAAGAGGATGGTGGTGGGGTATGGTAGAGAGGAAAAGGATAAAAAAGAAGTTTAAAAATTATTTAAAAAATAAAACAAATAATTATTGTGACATATGTAGATACTATTGAAAAAACCTTCATTATACAATTTTTTTAAGTCATTTCATAAATTCAACTTTTTATTTTACTGCTTTTAAAAAAAAAATTTTTTACTAGTTTTGTATCGTTAAAAACACGGTGTTTACGAGAAACTTTTTTTTTTAATATTAAAAAAATGCATATTTTTGTCTTATTTCAAAACTTTGCCGCATTTAAGCAAGCCAAAGACATTATTTGAAAAAATAAATTTAATGGAGTTCTTATTTTTTTTCTAAAACGCAACTTTGAGACCCCACAAAACAATTGATTTAAGTTAACTGTGTGTTTTATATATTTTAAGCCAATCAATAACAGTTTATATATCAATTAAGGTTGTTAATAAGATTAATAATAAATATTTGAAGCATTAACTTTGTGGTTATTCATCATAATAAAAGGAATATAAAAACATTATTTTCAAGCACTTATTTTTCTACCGGCCGATGTCAAAGCTACACTAGTTTCTTTATTTAGGTATCAAATAAACCATATGATTTTACTAATATGATATATTACAGTTGAAAAAACCTATGAAATCAACATTTAACGAACTATATTAAATTAATCACTATATTTTCTTCCAGGAATCGAACCCGAGACGCCAAGAGTGGTAAGGCGAAGACGCCAACCAATACACTACGAGGCGGACTATATTCACTCGATTTCGTTCATCGGGATTTTTACCTAAGAGTAGTTGTCGAGTCAAAAACACTCGATCAGGGTTATTGTTCTATTTCATATATAGAACCGTATAAGATATTGCGTAGATAGAATTTAAAATAGTAAGTTTAGTATCCCGTATTTTGCGGACGATAAGACGCATTAAACTATAAGACGCGTTCTCAAATGAATCTATGAATTTTTTAGAAGAAAATAATTTTTAGACGATAAGACGCATCGGAACATAAGACTCACCCCAATTTTTTATTGAATTTTCAGAGTAAAGAAGTGCGTTTTATAGTCCAAAAAATATGGTACATACTGATTTGGATAGTGTTATGCAATAACCAATTAATCATTACGATAATCTTTTTCGGTTTTTATGTTTGCATTTAAGATTAATACGAATATTTTATTTGTAATAAAAAGTTTTTAAAGTTAAGTTAAAACGTACGAGTATATATATCAGAGTATACATATTTGTCGGCCTCGCGGTGTAATGGTCAGCACGTTTGCCTACCATGAAAGAGGTCTCGGGTTCGATTCCCGACATGGTTGATATGAAATATCGATTGGTGCACCAATGCATTGCCTATGCACCATTAGGCGCGGAAAGGGAATTATGATGATGATGATATATCTCAGAGGTGGACCTGGCTGGGACACGTGCTGCGCATGCCTCAGGAGAAACTAACCCGAGTTGCCTTTTTTTTAAACCCGCGGGCTCGCGCCGTCAAGGAAGGTCGTCGATGACGATTTTTCGACTTTATTCGTCGGAACTAAAGAACGCGAGATTGACGCGGGAGGAGGCGAGAGTGCTGGCTGGGGATAGGGTCTCCTGGAGGCATCTGGCGATATCCGCATTCTCCACTTAGGAGCAAATAGATAGAAAGTAAGAAGAAAATATATTAGAAAAAGAAAAAAATATGGCAAAAGTCTGGATTTAATACACAAATTTAAACTTGAAATGCGATTTACACAAAACTTTATTTGGGCGTTAGAAGTGTTATTGCACGACACCGTCCATTTAGGATTCCTTAAACATATATATGGAAGGATTATTTTTTAACTGGCTTTCGACTACTACACATATATAAAATTCGTTTGTGAATCAACTTAATATAATATCCTTGAAATTTTCAGTCCTTGAAACAAAATATGTAAGAGAAGATTATTTGTAATCTCGAGATAATCAATAAAAACATCCCAGCCGATACGATAAGCGATATAAGCTTGGGGAACGGAAATTATATTTGAAACAAATTTAATATTAACATTGATATTTGAAGCACTTACTTTTTGGTTATTCATTGTAATAAAATATATAAAAGGCAACTTTGTTTTTAACCACTTATTTTTATTTTTTGTACCGACCGGTTACAAAGTTGCACAAGCCTCTTTATCGAGGTATACTTTACTTATGCATCCTATCTCATTTTATTTTAACAGTAATTAATTAAATATAATTGAATAAATATACATCGAAACATATGGAGCGAATAAGTCTTTTTGACATGTTTTTTTAAATATATTTTTATTATAATTTGTTAATCGACTCGAAGTTATTTTACTAAAATAATTGATATTATTAACTTTAACTCAATAAGCCCAATCCGAGATCTCGGAATTACTTTCGACTCATGTTTAACTTGTTCTAATCATTTCAACATTGTTAAAGAGAAATCTTTAACAATGTTGGGCTTCATACTGAACATCCAAACCATTAATAAATTCAGCATCAATAATTTGTTTGTATAATTCTCTTGTACGTAGCAATTTGGAATTCGGATGTGTTGTTTTATCACCTCATTAAGTGATTAAAAAAATATCATTGAAACACTGCGGAAAAAAATCCTTTGTTCTTTGTCATTTTAGTGTAATAATATGGGCAGAATACTTCAATGTTATGACGAGCGCTTGGAGTATTTTAAAATTGAAAAGTTAGAAACTAGGAGACAAATTATAGAAATGATGTACTTGTATAATATAATTCACAACAATGTTGATTTAGTGTTTTGTGTTGAAAATGTGTCATTTTACGTTCCCCGTAGGCGTCTGAGATCACCTGATACATATTACTTTCCAATGTTTACAAACAATATGGCACATTTTAACCCTCGTGCAAGAATGTTATGTTCTCTAGTTTGCCCGCACCAAGAGTATTCCTCTGTTATCTGGTCACCATATTATGATTTTCACATCAATAAAATTTAATGCACAACTGAAACTATTGTTAATCTATTGTTTGGTTTTTAAGTATCTATGTATGGAGGGCAAGGTCTAGCTATAGATGTCCAGTTCATTGAAATATCCTTAAAGGGTAAGGTTTGAATAATGGAGATAAAATTTAACTTGCAAACAATCTAGGACCAACAGAAAAAGAAACAGTTTTTTGTATACAACTATCAATTTTTACAATTCACTTTCTAATGACCTAAAAAATATACAAAACATGTACGCACTTAAAAAACTTCTTCATTCTTACAGCCCGTGTGACGAGTAATATGTGATTTATTTGATATTTTTATTATTTAAACTATCGTGTTATTATTTATAATATCCCCTCATACCAGCACTTTTGCTGATTGGGAATATTTCGTAGAATAAAATATATAATATAATGTAAAATGTAAAGTTTAATAACCTTGTATTTTGTCATAAATAAAATAGATCTGCACTGCACATCAAGAATATTGAATCAGTTCAACATCGATTTTTGAGAAAGATAGGCTAGAGGTTGGGCCTATCCAAAGACCCATTAACGTATAATGAGTTAGAAATTACCTTGAATATATCTTTTCTTCAAGATCTTCGAAATAAATTCGACCTTATGGTCCTATTAAAAATTCTCAATTCACTTTTTGATGCACCTGAACTACTGAGCTCAATAAAATTAACTATCCCAACTAGAAACCTCAGACAAAACTTACTCTTTCATACCGATAACCATAGAACAAACTATGGTTTTTATTCCCCTATGCCCAGAATTCTTAGATCTGCCGACAAACATACCAATCTTGATTTCTTTGATAACAAGTTGTCTTCTATCAAACGATCACTGAATCAAATTCAATTATAAACACCTCTCTCCTGCTTCCACTCCCACAAAGCCTACAATAAACCATTGAGTCTTTCTACTGTTGTTATAATAATGTTCTATGCATCAATGTGTCAATTAAAAATGACCGTTGGGTTTACATATAAATAAAAAAAACTGTAACAAAATAGAAAAAAATAAATTCTGACATTTATCATGATAGAGCAAATGATCATTAAAAAATATTAATGTGTTTCTTAAACAGAGAGTCTAATTTTTATTTTTGTGAATGTAAATTAATTTAAGTTTTTTTGATGACTTTTTTTGTCTTCTTATTTTTTTTTAAAAACAATTAGTTTCTCTCTTCTTTGAATCAACTTTATTTCTTAAACTCAATCTTTATTATAACTCAAACTGATTTAATTAACCTGCACACTTATTTAATATAATTTATAAAGGATGGTGGAGTTCTAAAATTAAGGATATAAATAAAAAATTAAAACAATGCTTACTTTCAAATTGTTTGTATTTTATGTTTCCTTGTTGAACTTCCATATAAAATGCAAAAAAAATATGAATCATGGCGCTTTATAAGTTATCCGTTATAATTATGATAAAGGGCATATTACGTTATTTAGGATACAAATAAATTATTTTTGAAATCAAGGGAATCTATAATACATTCAAATTCAGGGTAATATGTAAATATACTCTCCGAGTCATTTAAATTGTGTCAGCAAATAATAAATACTCCTTGAGGTATTATATTACGAATTATAATCGAAAATAAATTAATACATTTAAAGAAATTGAAAAATATTTTCGTGACTCATATTTAAATACAAACAGAGAGAAAATATATTATTATGGTAATAATAATCAACAAATTACCACAGGGGTGGAGAATACCTTAAATAAGGGAATATGGAAGTCAAGGCATTTACAGGGCTTATGACCTGTCTTTGGCTGGTTTAAGTCAAGTGTCTTTGGCTGGTTTAGGTAAAGTGGCCACTTAAACCAGCCAAAGACAGGTCATAAGCCCTGTAAATGCCTTGACTTCCATATTCCCTTATATAAGGTATTCTCCATCCCTGTTATAATTTGTTAATCTTAATGACCCCCGAGGGGGTGAAATCCAGTCTTTTGTCTATGAACATTTGGACAAACTCAAATATTGTAGTAATAATAATCAATAATATTGTCTATCTTACCGCCGCAAAAGTTTGGACTTAACCTTTATTTGAATATCTTCTTTCTGGCTTTCTTATAGTTTAAGCTTACGGGGATTCAATTACTGGGATATCAATTCTCCCCAAAAAATATTATTTGTGTGAAACAGATACACCAGACGGCGCCTCTGATTAAAATAATAATTTTATAAAAAAATGCGTTGTATCATAACCTAATAGATTAAAAATAATTTAACTTTCGTGGAGTTGTGTTTATTACAAAAAAAGTTTCGAGTGGCGTAAGCAGGCGCTACTCAAGAGTAATTTTATTGCATTACAAAATTGAGAAGTTCTAACTTATAACAAGCGCCCAGATAGCCCCGAAACATCCCCAACTCCCGTCTCTTCATCAGGACACTAATTACACTAACGTACAAATCCAACTATACACCTACATTTTGTGCAACTACCATGGCGACGGTGAATATATATATTTGCATGTTGGTGTTATAAGTGTCTTGACGAAGAAACGGATACGTCTCGAAACCGGTAGACAAAAAGTCGGTAAGTTGTTAAATACAAATGTTTACTTACATCTATTAAATAAATATTTGACTATGCCGGGAAATCGCAACCGGGACCTAAGACATGGTAATAATAAAAAAACAAACCAATAAAAAAAATATATATATATTATGGGTATTTAAAAGGTAAGTTAACTTATGGCAGATTTTATGAAATAAAAAAAATAGATATTGATTGTTTAGAGGTCTAATTATTAGGGAAGCATTGGTTCCATCCAAAATATTATATATATGGACGGACCTGTACGCATGCTGTGTAGTTTCACTTTCTTGCGTCAAATGTGACAAAACAGATTTAGCCGACAAAGTAGAAATAAATAAATTTATTTATTCATTCAAAACTTTACTTGTTTAAATATGAATAACTTATTAAGGCTGTGCCCGTGCTTAGCCATAATAATTAACAATCAAAAATAATTCAATTATAATAACACGTGATGAATAAGTTAAAAATCCAAAAAAACAAGGCATAAATAATAAATAATAAAATTCCAAAGAAGACAATGTAAAAAAAAAAATCAGATATAAGTATTAAAGAAATTCTCCAGCAGCCTAGTGGACCACATGGTGACGATATCTACCTACTGTCTACAAAAGATTCTCTTCGGACATCTATTTCCCTTTGTTAACCATGGAGTTGATACAGTGCTTTATTTATTTAGTTTTTTATTGCTTAGTTCTTGGCATGAACACTTGACAAACTTACTACTATGCTCTATTTTTTATAAATTTATTGATATCATTCTAACTTTGCTAGAATTCCACTCGTTCATGCGCTTTGTAGCTGCACGATGATTGGTTATCTAGCTTTCATATACCAACTTAAAAATACCTAAATTTTATAAATGGGGTCTAGAATTTCAATCGTCTATGCGCTTAGTAGCTGCAAGACGTGTTGTAATCTTACTCCTTTTTACTATTCATATTAATTTTATTTTTTTTTAGAATCATTAATACACTAAATTTATTTGTCAATTTTTAAAATGTGTAAATGGGGGCTAATTTTCTAACTGTCTATGCGCTCTGTATCTGCAAGACGTCCTGTAATCTAGCTCCTATCTGTTATAATTTTTTATTGATCTTAATTGAAAACGAGGAACTAGAATCCCAACCGTCCATGCGCTCTGTAGCTGCAAGACGTACTGGGATATTTATTAATTGTACAGCGCCCTTGAGGTGATTTTCACAAAAATGGCGCTATATAAATTATCCAACTATATATATATATATATTAAAATAAAAATTATACAAATTAGGATTCTTACATAATCAAATATACAAAATAATAGTATCATTGAAATCAATAGAAGAAAAAATCAAAATTAACTCACTTAATACCATAGTAAAAAATAAGATTAATAAATAATATGCCAAATAACAGTGAGCACTAAATGAAATAATACAAAAATACATAATAAAAATATATAAAAATATCAAATAATAGCAAATATCGTTTTGAAAAAATGGTAAGAACACTTTTTAAAGGTAATTTTGTGTTTTTTTTTTCAGCTAATTGAGGCGTCTCAATACTGGCTTTAAATTTATAAAACAAAAACCAAAACGCCATTTGTAGCAAATAGCGAGTTTTGAAAAACGACCCTCAATTTTGTAGAGGGTGCCTAACATATTAGGCGGAGGCTGTATATTTGATGAAACAATTTCTAATAAGGAATATATTGGCGAATGGACTGCGAAATAACAAGATATTCAGATGACAAGCATATTGTATTTCAATCGTACATATTATTTATATTAAATTTATAGTCCAATTATTGGGTGTTCTCGTCGTAGACTAGGATCCTTGAAGTTCACGGAACAATCTTGTTCGAAAAAGGACATCTAAATTATCCTCGAATAATACGTTCTGACAGTTTTATATGCAATCGGCATCGGAAAACAGACCCTTTGGACATAATCTAGTATTTCAATTTTGAAATATCGAAACGTTATTATAACCCTGAAACAGAAAGAGCATAATTTTATTTCAATTAATTTTTATTGACTTGAGGTAAAAATCCTTAAAAAGGAAGTAAATTGGAGATAAGTTTGTTTCTCGGGTTCGATTCCTGGTGTCGACAAATACTTATTTCATAAATTTTAGTTTATAATTGCATATACCCACATACCGACATTTTCATACCTATTCTTATCTCTTCTTTTTTTTTTTAATATGTATATTTGGACCCCTGAATTTAGTAGCCTTACGTGTCATGTACAAGGCTAAGGTACGGGAAAAAAAAAGTTTTTGTGTATCTTGGAAATGGGATGTTCGATCACTGATTTTGGTTTATTACCTTTATGAGTCCCATCACCATTGTTGCAAAGTCCAAGAACAATGGCGCGTGATAACTATTTTAACGACAGTGTGGATCTTTCCTGCATTCTGCTTCAAGATTATGGCGTTGTAAACTGGAAAATGGGCACTGAAATAACAGATGTTTGATACTCTGTGAAGAAATATCATCACATGGACAATAGTCGTCATTCCTTAATTTAAACCTATATAGGTAACTTTTCATAGCTCCGTGTCCGGTAAAAATTTGGGTCTTTTCGAAAGTACTTTGGTGATGACGACGGAAGTTTTCTGCATCAGCCAGCGTTGGAAAAAATATTTTAGTGATTTTACCCGTAGAAAAAGGGCGGTAATGATCCTCCTAACTCTGCTGCGTATTTTGTTTTATACAGCGTTTAGCAAAACTACGGGGAAATTCTGAGAAGAAAGGTGCGTTCTTTACAAGTTGCGACTCTTGCTCGTTCATCTGCTCTCTCATTTCCTATGATACCAGCATGTCCCCTTATCCAGCATATTTGAATAATCATTCCTCTGATTTTTAGAGGCTTAATTTTACTCGGAATATTTACAATTAATGGATTTACCGACCGAGTATCAGTTATAGCTATAACGCCCGAACAACAATCTGATAATATTTTTGCAATAACCCACCTCTCTGGTGATTTTTTTAATAACCATTTTTGTCTCTTCGTCAGGACACTAAGAACACAAACATGCAAATCCAAGACATGGTTGCACAATTTTTCTTTTTTTTTTTAAATACGCCTTGGGGTATAGCGGTTAGCGCATTTGCTTACAATTTCGGTCCCGGTTTCGATTTCCCGGCGTAGCAAAATATTAATTTAACAAATTTTAGTAAAAATGTGTACGTAACAACTTACGTCTTTTCTATATCTACCAGTTTCGAGACGTACCCGTCTCTTTGTCAGGACCTTCACCGTAGAACTTGCACAAAACGAAGGAGTATAGAGTATACTTTATTGTCAAATAAA
The DNA here is from genome assembly GCF_059751315.1 of Micrasema longulum. NCBI lineage: Eukaryota > Metazoa > Arthropoda > Insecta > Trichoptera > Brachycentridae > Micrasema > Micrasema longulum. The sequence goes on from NW_028279770.1 coordinate 103,748, forward strand.
AAATAAAAAAACGGAAATAGGGGCTAGATTTCTTATTGTCTATGCGCTCTGTAGCTGCAAAACGTGCTGTAATCTAGCTCCTGTATATCATAATTGGAGACGAAGAATCCCAACCGTCCATGCGCTCTGTAGCTGCAAGACGTGGTGGGATATTTATTTACTGTACAGCGCTCTTGAGGTGATTTTCACAAAAAACGGCGCTATATAAATTACCCAAATATATATAGTAGAAATTGTATGCTGGTGTTATTAGAGTCCTGACAAAATCACAGGTAGTATATTCGAAAATATCCGACATGTTATCTATTCGAGACGTTTCAGAATCACCCGGGCAATCGTTATTAATTTGCATTGTTCGATTTCATAATGTCACAAAATCACCTCTAAATAGCGCCTGCTAACGTCATTTAACATAAACATTATGTAGACGGTACGTCTCAAAACCGGTTTAAGAAAAAAAAAGCCCGCTAAGTCTCTATTCGAAGGGTTGTCAGCAGGTGGGAAAGAGGGGATATGGAAGGGGGTTATGAAAAATACACCACAACACCCAAACCAATTGAGCGAAAAATCTTTCTCGGATTTTTTTCTTGCTTGGCCGTCTAACCAACCGACCGCGTCAAGGCGCCATCAAATTCGAAAATAATTATTTCCTTCATTCCTTTACCCGCGCCTAATGGTACAGAGGGCAGATCATCGGTAAATCAAACGCAGTGTATCTCGATCATCTGTTGCATGAAGGTAAGGTGATTAAGCTTACGCTTTAGGTGCCAGTCCGGGGACAGTGAAATAATGCAGCGTTTAGCCCCAAAACCACAGTTGATGGATGCGTAAAACGAGGAAGACCGAGAAAGTATGGCATGACCAGATCCAACAAACACTAGAAGATGGACATGCAGAAGTCAGAATTATCGGCGCGCGCGCAGAAAAAGATGAATGAAAGAAAAGGAAGCTATGTACATGTGCAAAGAGATAGTGATATGGCGTTCTATCCTCTCTGTCCGTCCGTCCCCTAAGGGAATCGACGTGATGATAATTTGTTGTTGGACATGGACTTTGAACATTGACATTTTTCACGTCTCTGAGGGAGTTTTCGTTACAAGATTCTCTTCCTTTTATACATAAAATTCTCTGGATAATATGTATACTTATGTGTTATTTTTATATATTCTAAATTTTATCTTATTATTTTAATTATTTCTTTATGTATAACAAAAAAAAATCCATTTTGTAATGTACATATATATGAATAAATAAAATTGAAAGAAAAAAATGAATTGTTGAGACATGAACGAAAAAGCTTTTTTCCAAAACGATCGAAAGAAATATTGAGGTTGTAGGTAGGTACCCGTATTAGGCACATTTGAAAGTATAATTACCCCGCGCGCTGAACGCATGCTAAGTAAAGCAAATATCATTCGATAGCACAGTTAATATTTTTTTAATATAAAACGGATAAAGAATAAATTTCCTAACATATGGCGAGATTTGATGCTTATATTACCATATTCATAAAAGATTATTGATTTAAATAAACCATCACGCTAGTTTTCCATAGCCAGAGAAGATAGAACGCTACACAATTACGTACAAACTATACGCGGTCCATTCATTCGTAAGTCTGCTGGTTTCTGAGGCGGTTGCCCAGTACTGAATTCAGAAGTCCGCGCATGCGCCAATTGAGATTTTTAGTAGCGCTGTGGAATCAGTTATAACAAACCAATCCAGGTTTATTTTTTATATATTGTGACTGCCATATAACAAATTGAGCACTTAAATCGGTTGAAACGATGGTATAATAATAATGAGGTATGAAACATAACTATTGTCCTGCGTACTGCCAGGATTTTTTAAAAATACACGAGTACTAAGAATTCTTTATAACTCGTTGGTGCGAAGTAGACTTGAGAGTGGCTCGATGATTTGAGGACCGTGTGAGTTGAAGTACTATCGTGTGGTAGAGAGGGTTCAGAAGAAATTTCTTCGGTTTCTCTACATGGGGGAGTGCGTATATTATCCGCTGCTTTATCCCACTAAGTTCCTCCAGGGTATGCAGAAGTTTGAAGACCAGAAGGAATGTGTATTTAACTACGCACTTCTTTCGATTGTTGCGCGGTATTATTGGCAACCCTTAAATTATGCGGCGCATTATTTTTATGTTCCGGATAATTACCTTAGACAGCGCCAGCATACTGTTTCACATTCCAAAATACAGACTAACCTACCAACATTACTTTGGACATTGACATTTTTCCGTCTCTGAGGGAGTTTTCGTTAGGAGATTCTCTTACTTTTTCCACGTATTATTCTCTGGATATTTTGTATACTTATGTGTTATTTTGATACATACCTAATTTGAAATTTTATTTTCATTATTTCTTTATGTATAAATTAATATATTCCATTTGTAATGTACATTTATATGAGTAAATAAATTGAAATTGAAAAAAACAAAATTGAAATTACTGTTTAATGTAGGAATGATGACATTTTATTGCTTTTTAATTTATTTAATAGCACTCAATTTTAATTATTGTGTTAGTAGTAGACCATTTTTTACACAAATTTTATTTGGTTAACTAATAAATTGATATAATGCTTTTCAATTCATTAGTTAACCCCAAAGAAAATTTGTTGATAATAATCCTTGAGATAAAAATAAATTTATTTAATTTACTTACATATAACTTTGAATTATCTATCCTTACCTCTGTTCTGTATAAATACATTTAACTTTTTAATAAAGATACCAGTCTCGAAGATGTCGCGAAAGCGATGAAATCGGTCACTGGATATTCCAAATTTGTGGATTAAAGTATCACTCGTGTTTTATTATTTAATAAAAAGTGTTTTTTTTTATTTTAATTTTGGTTATTGATTTCATAATAAATGTTCAATGTCAAAATGTTTGTAAATTGGATTGGATACCATCTTCTAGAAAGTTATCAGCTTTGACATATTATTATGTCAATCAAGAAATGGATATATTAAAAAAAAGTGAAGATAGAAGTGTTTGAATTCATAAAATAAGCATTAAACTACTTCACACTATTATTTTTTAAACTCATAAAAATATGTCCATCTGGTATTGAAAAGAACCATAAATTACAATACTGAAACAACTTCGTCATTAATATTTTAAGTATTCAAATAACAAAAAGATAAAAACTTTTAAAATTTATCTTTCCTTTCTGTTAGAATTTTTATTACTTAACCTCTTGAGGTCCAAGACAAGCCTAGTGACCAGAAAATCTGACCTTTTTTTACAAATCATAATGGCTTTTAATTAAATTAAACGATAAAAAATCATGTTATTTATAAAATTATTAATGAACAAAAATTTTGTACTATTGTAATTATTTATTTAATAAAAAAATTAACAAAGATTAATACATTAATATATAAAAGACAATGTTTGTATGTGTGTCCTCAATAGTACTGGACCGATTTACGTGCGGTTTTTATAAAAAATGATTTACAACTCTTAAAATCATTTCTCTGTTCTGTAGAAAAAAAGTTAGAAGCGTAAATGTTTTATTCATCAAGACCAGGGCTGCATTCGAGAATGCATATATTTAGAAATACAGTGGGTTTTATTTTTAAGAAAAAGATTTTATTCGAATGTTTACAAACAACGTTAGTTTTTATGGCTCCCAATCAAAAGCTTTGCTTAAATTCCTTATAATTTCTACCCATTTGTTTTTTCTGACCAGATTTTTGGTAATACTAAATTGTCTTTTTTTTTTTAAAATATCGTATTCCTATATAAAGCGCACCTCTGCTGGTAAGGACAGCAGAGTTTGACATTTGCAAAAATAATTCTTGATTTAAAAAAAAAAGTATTCAAGTATCAGAATTCAATAATAAAAAAGTACCTAGGTACTACTTACCAATAAAAAATTACACCATATTTTTTTTACGTTTATCCGTTTATCATTATAAAGTAAAGTTTTGTAAGTTTACCAAATAGTGTTTTATCTTTTGTGGAAATACGGTACGACTTTTTTTCATTCAAACGTATTCCCGTATTTTTTCCCTGGATTATGGACTAGAACAGTATTTTTTTTACTCTCTTCAGGTACCCTATTTACCATTGGGGTGTCCCTATAGCTTCGCTTTTTTATAATTATTGTTTATTATACTGTTATGTAGTGATTTACATAACTTTCTTACAGATCTAACCTACCTATATATATATTAGTATAGATTTAATACGTAAAATTAAGAAATAGTTAGACTCAAGGGGTATATTATTACAAAAATACTAAAATTATGGTCACCCTATCTAAGAAATTAGGGACATGTTCGCTGAGACAGCTTTATGGTCAAAGGAAATAATAACTCACAATGAAATATAGCTGCCAGATGTTCAAATGTACAAGAGTTTACCATAGTGAGGATCTGTTCCTTTTTGCATTCCGCCAACATCAGTCACCTCACAGGAGTTCCACGATTATGCACACAAATAAATGAAGTGGGCGTAACCATAACTCAACATATTTTAAAATGGACCGCAAAATAGATCTTATTGGCTTACTTAGGGGTAGAATCTTAGCGGCCATTTTAAGTATGTATTATCTTGTCTCTCATTGGACATTTAATGTTACACTAAGACAGTTACAGGTCTAGCTCTTGCTATTGGCCACTCATACTGTCAAGCGTAATATGTTATTAATTAAATGCTATAAAAGCCAAAAACTTTAATTTTAGAAGCATTCTTCTAGATCACGCCAAATCATTCTGCATCATTCTAAGTGATTCTAAGTCATTCTAGTTCTTTCTAAGTCGTTCTAAAGCATTCTAAGGCATTCTAAGTCCTTTACTTCGGTTTGTGTCAGTAGATCAATCTTGTCGAATCGCGGACTTATTCCCGCTGAATAGTTCGGATTCCATCATTTTGAAGATGGACAAAATCTTATTCCTCCAAATAATTGCTAAGGGCGGAATGAATTAATTAAATATTATTTTCTCCGCCAGCAATTAATTGCCATCGATTCCGTCGCCTAGAGACGGGAGGCAGGGATCGTAGTTATCGCTGTCTAAATAAGAACCCGAGCGGTAAATTAATTTTATGGATAATTGCCGACCGCGTAATTGTGCATAAATCCGTCAACAAAGTTACGAGTGCTAGAGCCAGTGCCCAGCCGTCCCCAGACCATGGAGACTGCATAATCGACCTGGAGCCCCACTCCAGTTCTGGCCAGGAAAACTACAGTCAGCCGTGAGTCCTTTTTGTCTTCCAAACAATTTTGCCATATGATTTGATGTCTAGATTAGCTGTGGCAATTATTTAGCTCGCAGGGATTGACCTCCCCGGCATGTATTCGTATTTTTTATTATAACAGCTGTAATCTTAAGCCTAATTTAGTTGGTTGCCTAAATATACATGCTCCACCAGAGCTTATCTTAAATTGAATTTTTATTTCTTATTTACCACCTAATTGTTATACCTCGGACACGTGAAATCAAACCCGTGGGAAAGCAAGGCAGAATATGATGAAGGGGTCAAAAGCCACGCCCGGAGATTTATCCGACGGAGCCTAAAGCCGAGGTCCACCTCACAATACATTAGAATCGTAAAAATTTGCTCTAAAATGTATTATATTTTTTAAGTTATTCCAGACTTGTGAAAATTCCCTGTTGTCAAGCCAAACATGTCGCGTTTTGTAACGACGTATTTTTTAACAATTTTATTTTAAAAATGACGTATTTTTTTTTTCCAAACATCCATAATTTTTCCAAATACATTTCACATGTTTGTATCAGTATTCGTAGTATGTAATATTTCCGTATTATGATTCATGGAATTCGTTATACGATTGCTATGTTTAACATAATCTTGTTTACATTTTAATGAACCACGCAATTTTATTTCGTAAAGTATAAACCAAAACGACGAATGCTTTTGTATGATAAAATAACCCTTTTGTTGTTAATGTCAATGATCAATCCAAAATTAGAGTTTTTGGAATTTTCGACGAAAGTAAATACGCCATGAAGAAAGTAAAGAAAAGGTAATACGTAAGCGACCATTTATTTTTTTCTTCAAAACGAAATACTTCCTAATTTTAAGGTAAAAATATAAACAATATTTTGAGTTACCTCCCAAAGTAAAAATAACTAAAGTGGCCACTTAAACCAGCCATTGATAGGTCGTAAGCCCTGTAGATGCCTAGACTTCTATATTACCTTCTCTTAAATGTTCTTCATCTCTGTTGTAAATGTTAATATAAACAGCTCCCCAGGGAGTTGAATCCAGA